>NC_061094.1:25632334-25679287 GCF_015104395.2 Macrobrachium nipponense | reverse complement strand
TATCATATTTCTGAGGTAGAGCAAATTAGGTATTAAAAGACATTTATAGCTTAATGCGTATATATGAATCATGGTGATGGGATCAGACTCATAATTTGGCTACATGTGACAAAAGCACTACACAGTTATCAAGGTCAAGGAAGGTTGATGCTGGCTTCAAAACAACGAATACCTAAGCACGACAGGGATTTGTAGCTGAGAGGTGGCATTAACTTTATCCTCTCGTGGTAGCTGTGTGGTAAAGGCGCTTCACTGTACGTCCTGATTTCTTGGTTCCTAGGTTCACCCTCAGGAGTCGACGAAATTATTATCAACTAAAAATTCCCCTTCAATTAAATATGAAAATATATTAATTTTGAAGTAGAGCGAATTAGGTATTAAAGGACATTTGTAGCTTAATGTGTATATATGAATCACGGTGATGTGATCAGACTCATAAATTGGCTACGTGTGACAAAAGCACTACACAAATATCAAGGTCAAGGAGGGTTGATGCTGACTCCAAAACAACAAATACCTAAGCACGACAGGTATTTCTAAGTGAAAGGCAGCGTTAGCTTATATCCTCTTGTGGTAGCTGTTTGGTAAAGGCACTTCACTGTATGTCTTGATTTCTTGGTTCCTAGGTTCACACCCAGGAGTCAACTAAATATTATCAACTAAAAATTCCCCTTCAGTTAACATATATGAAAATATATTAATTTTGAGGAAGAGCAAATTAGGTATTAAAGGACATTTGTAGCTTAATGTGTATATTTGAATCACGGTGATGTGATCAGACTCATAAATTGCCTACATGCTACAAAAGCACTACACAAATATCAAGGTCGAGGAGGGTTGATGCCGACTTAAAAACACAACAAATACCTGAGCGCGACAGGGATTTGTGGTTGAGAGGCGGCGTTGAATTATATCCTCTCGTGGTAGCTGTGTGGTTAAAGGCACTTCACTTTATGCCCTGATTTCTTGGCCCTAGGTTTGCACCCAGGAACTGACGAAATTATTACCAACTAAGAATTCCCCTTCAGTTAACATATATGAAAATATATTCATTCTGAGTTAAAGAGAATTAGGTATTAAAGGACATTTGTAGCTTAAAGCGTATATATGATATATTATATATATATATATATATATATATATATATATATATATATATATATATATATACACACACACACAGTAGTCCCTTAGGATAAAAAATTAATCCATTCCGAAGCGGCCTGTATAACCTGATTTTTTCGTATCTTGAACTATGTTTTAAATGTAAATTACCTAATTCGTTCCAAGCCCTACAAAAACACCACAGTAAATTTTATAATAAAGCTAAATTGACCAATAAACAATGAAATACAACAATTTGGACCATTCAATACCTAACATAACCTTTATTGTAGTACGTACAGTGGTACCTCGAGATACGAAAGGCTTAACTTACGAAAAACTCGAGATACGAAAGCTGACACGAAAAATTTTACTGCTCTACATACGAAAAGTTTTCAAGATATGAAAGGTTTCTGAAAGTCCGAGATTCGCCCGATTACAATTTTGAAACTCGCGCCGCCATCTTAGTTCTAGTAGACTCGCCACCATCCTCCTGCTCTCCCATTGGTTCCTGATGCTAGCCAAGCCATGAGATCCTTCTCTCCTATTGGACAGCATCCCTCCCACCATGCATCTTACGTGGTGGCATGCCTTCGCTCGGCCACTTCGCACCCGAAGCTTTATCGTACGCATGCGGCATTCGTTCGGTCCAACGATTTCGTTTAGTATCGTAAATTTGTTAGTGATTTCGTTGTGCTACTTTATCGTGTTGTGAGCCTAATTAGTATACGTACTACATACGTAACTTAATTACGTACAGTACATATAGTCATGGGTCCCAAGCAAGTTGCTGAAGTTCACAGAAAGAAGAGAATGCTTTCTATGGAGACAAAGATGGAGATAAAAAAAAAGTATGAAGCTGGCGTGCGGTTGAGTGTGATCGCTAAGGAATACAGCGGAAATCCGTTGACGATAGGCACCATCCTTAAGCAGAAGGAAGCCATCAAAGCAGCTACACCTTCCAAGGGCGTGACTATTTTGTCCAACAAGAGGAGCCATGTGCGTAATGAAATGGAAAGGCTGCTTCTTGTATGGATCGAGGACAAAGAAATCGATGGCGATACAATAACCGAGACGGCAATCTGCCAGAAGGCCAGCACTATTTTCGGCAATTTGATTGCCCAAGCCGAAGACGACGGCGGAGAGGGGACATCAACGGCAACCCCAGAGTTCAAGGCTTCTCATGGGTGGTTCGAAAAATTCCGTAAACGGACTGGCATCCATTCGGTGGTGAAGAAATTGAAATTACAAAAAGTATAAAAAAGTAAAAAGAAATGTAAAAATCAAAAAAAGACAAAATAAATTTTATGTTTTTTGTAAAGTTAAGTGTTACAGTTTTGTTAATGTGTTTTGTAAAGTTTAGTTGTTTTTGTGACATTTTTTTATGTGTTTCGTAAAGTTAAGTGTACGTATCTGCCGTTTGTCCTCCTCCTCCTCTGCCGCCACTTTCGGAGATAGCCTCACTCGAAAGGTAAGCTTCCACATTTTATGTTACAGTAATAATATTTCTTGTACACTAATATACACTTTTATTTACAGGTTTTGCATTTTGTTATTAATTTAGGTACTGAATGGTCCAAATTGTAGTATTTCATTGTTTATAGGTCAATTTAGCTTCATTATGAAATTTACTGGGGGGTGTTTTTGGAGGGCTGAACGGATTAGCCATTTTACATGTAAAATGTGGTCCAAGATACGAAAACCTCATGATACGAAAGGCGCCTTGGAACGGATTAATTTTGCATCTCGAGGTACTACTGTACCTGTAAATAAAGTGTATTAGTATACATAGTACAAGAAATACTTTACGTACATGTACGTACATATGTAGGAAAGTGTGGAACCTTACATTTCGAGTGAGGCGATCTCCAAAAGTGGCGACAGAGGAGGAGGACAAATGACAGAAAACATGAACACGTAACTTTACGAAACACATTAACAAATGGCAGAAAACATTAACACTTCTTGATTATCTCTATTTTCGTTCTCCATAGAAAGCATCCTCTTCTTTCCGTGAACTTCAGCAACATTCTTGGGACCCATGGCTAATAACGTAAGTAATTAAGTTCACACACAACACGATAAAGTAACTTACAGTACAACGAAAGCGAATCACCAACACGAATTTACATTAACAAACTAAATATATGTGAACGAACGAATTCCAGTGTTTACGATAACGCTGCCGCAAAAAGAGGTCAAGGAATGCTTTTACATAGAGGCATAATGCTGACCAATAAGAGAGCAGGATCTTACGGCGGTGACTAGCATCAGGAACCAATGGGAGAGCGGGAGGATGGTGGTGAGTCTACTGAGTTGGAGGCGCGCGAGTTTTAAAATTGTTCTCGGTGGTCCGGGCGAATCTCGGACTTTACCCTTTCGCAACCTGAATTATTTTCGTATACAGAAATACCCTTTTGCAACCTGAATTATTTTTGTATACAGAAGCAAAAAAATCTTCGTCTTTGCTCTCGTAACTTGGATTTTTCGTAAGTAGGGACTTTTGTATGTTGAGGTTCCACTGTACATACATACATACATGCATACATACATACATACATACATACATACATACATACATACATGACACACACACACACACACACACACACACACACACCACACACATATATATATATATATATATATATATATATATATATATATATATATATATATATATATATATGGAACAGGTAGCCCACAGTACTTGGGTAAACATCTTTATTACAACTACTAGTTTTAAACTCTTACATACTCCATCATCAGGCATCTAAAAAATATAGTAAATAAGCACAATTAAAAAAAAAAGTACTCACTTAAATAAAATCAAATGAAAACACATCAGAACTCACTACCAAAAATTAAAAGCCCAAAACTAGTTGCAATAAAGAATGTTTACCCAAGTACTCTGCTTTCGACATAATTCTTTTGTTGTATCATATATACAGGCAGTCCCCAGTTATTGGTGGGGGTTCCATTCCGATGGCTTGATGATAACTGAAAGTTGGGCGGTTTTTGGGCGACAAAAAATATATATATATATATATATATATATATATATATATATATATATATATATATATATATCTATATATATAATGTATATTTCTGGGCTCAGTTCGTGTCGCTGCGCGAAATATCCTTTAATCCATATTTCTAAGGTAAATGTACTAACAACATACCAGATAAAAATAAAATAAAGAAAAGGTCAGTACTACTGACTCGCTCACCCTCCAAGAGGGTGTCGGTATGAACACTATGGCGAGTGAGACCACTACCACGAACCACTGCCAATAGAAATCTCCTACTACAAAATCCCCACTAGAGGGGAGCCGACCCACAGAGTGGGCAGCAACTACTACTACTCCATCCCATGCTGCCGACGTGCTGCGCCTCTGGTGGCCATCCTTTTCAGTTAGCGCACCGCGTACACACGTGCCCTTTTTTTGCTCTGTGTTTTTGTGCCCCTATCTTGGATTTACTATATGGAGCGTGCAGCCATCGCAGCAGCTAAGTTAAGTAATCAGTTGTTATTGCTATTGGGTTTTTCGGCCTTGAGTCAGTATTTGCCGTTTTTTAGGTATAAATACGGCGGCTCTTGGTCGGAAGCATGGCAGCATGGTTCTGCCTCGTGGCGGGTTCGTTCTTGGTCTTCCATACTAGAACCTTCCCTTATTTCCTTACGCTCTATTGTTAGTTATCTATTTTATGTTAGGGGTCCAGCCTACTTGGTTTATGTCATGCATGCATGTCTTTCTTTACCTTGCGTAGGCATCTCCATCCAGACCCTAGCCACAGCTCTTAGTATCGGCCCCGGCTAGCTTTGAGTGGTAGACTTTCTTTCGGGTTAGTCGTACACTCCTGGATTTTTTCTCCTATGATTTATTTTCTTACTTTACGTTAAGTGATTTTGAGTTATTTTATATTTTAGGTTAGCCTACGGCGTCTGGCATTTCACGTAGCCTAGGTTCCGTATGCTTTGGTCTCCACCATTTATTGCTTCCGCTCATCAGTTCGGTTGCTTCTGTATAGCATCTCACTGATTAGTTGGTTGCTTTAACCTAGGCTATGTTGTTTCATTGTATTCGCATGTTACCGCTCCGTGGTCACCATGTGATCACGGAGCAGCCAGGCGCCTGTCCAGTCACCTTACCCTCCTCCCGCTCTTCCATAGGGCCGGGGGGGGGTAGGTCTGTCCTCGCTCGCTCCACATACCCGTGCCTGCCTCCCTCTCTCCCTAGGCGGAGGGAGTAGGGGGGGCTGGACAGACCCAGGACTGGACCTGACCGTTCTCTGGCTTCACGGCGCGCTCGGATGACTAAGGGGGGGGGGGGACTGGCCTTCCCCCCCTACCGTCGTTACTCCGTCGCTCCGTTGTTAGCTCGAGTCTGTTTCGCCCTCTCGCTCTTTCCCGGCTTACGGTGGCTCTTTAATTTACCGGAGCTCCGGCATTCACGTGGAAAGGTGCTAGTTCACCCTTGCGGACGGACTGCAGGCGTACAGTTGGTCTTTCCTAACCACCCCGTCTCGCTGATATCGCGACACAAACACCGCCGCGCACCGGATTTATTCCGGTACGTTCTAGGGCTTTAGGTTTAAGTGTTTAGTATTTAATTTAAACTATAGTAAGTTTAATTTAAGCTACCTTAAGCCAAATCCCTCCGTTACCTACGTTATCACACCGGATCTCTCCGGGGTTCTAGCCTATTCAGGCGGTAAGGGAGGGGTTATGCCCAAAATTTTTTCGCGCTCCGGCATGCAGCGGAGTTCTTTTAGCCTTCTAGCCTGTAAGTGATATCTTTTACGATGCTCATGTATCTTTTCACTTACAGACCACCAACTGTGAGCATCCAGGATGCAATGCCATGCTCCAGGACCCCTGTGAGCATGAAGTCTGCAGATCCCATGCTCCATGCGCGACTCCGCACGGGAATCTACAAGTCTGGTTCCACGAGACCTGCACCATTTGCTACGATCTGGTGAGCCAGCTCTTGGACGGGGTAAGTATTCCCAACTCCGTTCGCTAATCCCTACAATGGTTATAGTTCTTAAGTTTAATTTTAATCTCTTATTTTAAACTTAAGCTTGTTTTATATGGGATCTCGCAGCCCCTATGTTTTTAGACTAAGCCTATTACTTAAGTTTTAATCTTAAGTTTAAACTTAAAACTAACGAATACCTCTCTTCCAGGCTCCCGCCGTTAGAGACACGCCTTGGCAACCCTGAGGGCTTGGGTCGGCGGTTTCTGGCAAGAACGCCGCCAAGGGACAGCCTACATTCTGGAGAAGAGGTTGGCTGTCCTAATCTTCCCCGGCGGCAAAGTCAACGGGTTACGTCGACCGGCAGGAGGCAGCCCCGACTATGGCGGCGATCAACAACAGCTCGCCGCTTCGTTAAAGGAACCAGGCCAAGAATCTCATCGGACGTCGCGACACTTGATCTAAAATATAGAGCCCATGGTAGGTGTTGACGACCTGTTGGTCGAGGTAGGTACGTTGGACGCCCAAGGGCTTCCCTTGGGCGCCATGGGTCTTCTACTCTGCTAACTCTCCAGCTTCCTTCCAAGTTTTACAGGAGCTGAGCTCCTTTATACTTCTCCTGACGCTTCAGTAAGACTAAGGTCAAGGGACAGACGGTTGTAAAAACCCTCAAAAAGACGTCGTCGTCGTCCAAAAAGACTTCGTCGGTGTCAACATCTCATAAGTCTCCGGCTACAAACCCCGGAGCAGAGAGGTCTAGAGCTTCTGGGTCCGGCTCCAAATCCTCAAGGAGCAGGTCTTCCAAGGAGAGACCACATACTCCGGCGGAGTCAGCCGTTTCTCCTCTCCCCTTGGTACCTGTTCAGAGTTACCCAACCACCTCCGCAGCAGCTCCGGCTTTGGATCCCAATGCTGGTCTGTTGCAACACATGGGGGATTTGGTCGTTCTCTCAAAAACAGTATGGAGCAGATGTTCTCCCGGTGTCCGACAGGATCACCTCCCAGGATAACATCATCGCGAACTTAGCCAGGCTCCTCTAGCTACTCCCCCACCTTTCGGCACAGGTATGGCTCAGCTTCCACCTCATAACTCTCTGCCTCCGTTCTCTATGAATAACCCTGGAGGGTGGCGTCATAACGCCCCTTCCAGGACGGCCTTATTTCAATTCGGAGTGTGGTACTCGAAGGATTGAGGACTTCGAGTTCTACCCGGAGGGTCTACAGCCACCGTTCATTGGCTACGCCAGACTCACTGACGCAGCCATGACTAGAGATGACAAGGTCCCTAAAGAGACAGTCCTCTACTCACGTGACCAGGCTCAAAGAGAATGGCTCAGGTGTTTAGAGGACATGGATTGTTCAAACACGAAGATTCAACCTTTTAAGAGTCCCTTCACCATTTTCACAATGGAAGAGGGAACTCCGCTTCCCTTCCTTACCAAAATAGCTACGGTCACTATCCCAGCGGCCCAGAAGGGGGAGTCGTTACCACAGCTAAAGGAAGCAGACCCCACATCTCCTTTGCTCCCCTCACTCGGAGAATTGTGGGAAGATCTGCCCAACACTTTTTCGGCGGGCAAACTCAAACCAGACTGTGCTATGGATCAGTTTGGTGAGAAGCTGCCTAGACTTCCGGACAGCCTCATTCAGGCGGAGTTTGAGGCCAAGACTAGGCTAGCCAGGTCCATTACACCATGGCCATGACGGAAGTGGCTACCATTTCTTACGGTTCCGAGCCACTCTTTAAGCTTCTCACCAAGTCACTGACACAAACGGTTCAGTCTGACATGTTTTTGAGTTCGCCACAGCCAGAACGAACTGTCGGAAGCATGTCCTCAGGAAGCAACTATTCGGCATGAACCGAATAGTTGCTTTCATCCAATATCTGGGGAGCAGACCCTTCCCGATGCAATGGTAAAGGAGGTCCAGGCGGAAGCTACAAGGCTTAACCAAAGCCTTAAGGATCGTTGGGGTCTCACTGCAAAGAGACGCCAAGACCAGGCAGCAAGGGGTAAGGCTCAGAGGAAACCCAGACGTTTCCAGCCTTACCAAAAAAAACAACAACGCTTCGCCCAGCCTGTTTCGACTGTTCCGTTGGTGCAGGCGGCCCAACCCTCTACCTCCAAGGCTCAATCACAGCCATCTAGTGGATTTCCCCCCAGCCTCAACCTTCCACCTCTTAACGCTGTCTCCCCAGCCTTCAACCAAGTGTTCGAAGGCCAGGCCTTCAGCAGTATGACCGCGTCGGTAGGGAGGCAGAGGTAAGCGATCCTTTCGTCAGAAAGGATCAGGAAGGTCCCTTAATAAAAAAAGGGAAAAACACTTCCGGGGAGGCCGCGGAGGTTACCAGCAGCAATGAGAACTTGAAGGTAGGAGGGAGGCTGTTTCTCTTCCGGCACGGTGGGGATTCAGCAAATGGGCACAAAGTATTGTGTCGAAAGGCCTGGGTTGGAGTTGGGGTTGCGAATCCGCCCCCACCCAGACCTTTCCTTCAACTTCCATCAAAAGAATTGACGGAGTATGCGGAGGACCTCCTTCAGAAAGGAGCAATAGCGAGAGTCAACAGATTAAAATTTCAAGGGCGCTTATTCAGCGTTCCAAAGAAAGGCTCACAAAAAAGAAGGGTAATCTTAGACTTATCCCGTTTAAACTTGGCCATTCGCTGCGACAAGTTCAAAATGCTCACCATCTCGCAGGTGCGGACCTTTACTTCCCGTGGGGCCGTCACCACCTCTATCGATCTTACAGACGCATACTATCATATCCCTATTGCAAGACACTTTCGCCCTTATCTGGGCTTCAAGATAGGAGATCAAGCATTCTCCTTCAAGGTAGTTCCCTTTGGTCTGAATGTGGCACCCAGGGTGTTCACGAAGTTGGCGGAAGTGGTCGTCCAACAACTGAGGTCGCAGGGGATCATGGTAGTAGCGTATCTCGACGATTGGTTGATTTGGGCTCCAACAGTCGAGAATGTCGCAAAGCCACACTGAAAAGTAATCCAGTTTCCTGGAATATCTAGGGTTCAAGATAACAGGACAAAATCAAGACTCACTCCGGAGTCAAACTTTCAGTGGCTGGGCATTCAATGGAATCTATCCTCCCATACTCTGTCGATTCCATCAGCCAAGAGAAAAGAAATAGCGAAGTCAGTAAAGCAATTTCTAGGACACAAACTTGCTTCAAGGAGAAGCCAGGAAAGAATCCTGGGTTCACTCCAATTTGCATCAGTGACAAAATCTTGATGAAAGCCAAACTGAAAGACCTAACCAGAATCTGGCGCTCACGAGCAAATGTCAGGTCCAGGGACAAGTTATCATCAGTCCCACAGATTCTGCGGAATCGTCTACGCCCTTGGGCAAAAGTCAAGAACCTGTCAATATCAGTACCCCTTCAGTTTCCTCCTCCGGGGATTACCATCCACACGGAGGCTTCATTAAGCGGCTGGGGAGGATATTCTCAGTTGCAAGAAGGTTCAAGGAACCTGGTGCACCCCCAGTTCCGCCAGCTTCACATAAATGTACTAGAAGCAATGGCAGTGTTCTTGACTCTAAAAAGGTTACGTCCGCCAAAGAACTCCACATAAAGCTAGTTTTAGACAGCGCAGTGGTAGTCCATTGTGTAAACAGGGGAGGCTCCAAGTCACGACATCTGAATCATGTCATGGTAGCCATCTTCTCCCTGGCGGACAAGTTCAGTTGGCACCTCTCCTCCACTCATATAGCTGGAGTGAGAAACGTCATAGCAGATGCTCTATCCCGCTCAGTTCCTCTGGAGTCGGAATGGTCACTGGACAACAGTTCGTTCCAATGGATTCTCCGGAGGGTTCCAGGTCTACAAGTGGATCTATTCGCATCCCAAGCGAACCACAAACTCCCATGTATGTGGCCCCCAACCTGGACCCTCTGGCCTATGCCACGGACGCCCTGTCCATAGACTGGAACAACTGGGAGAAGATTTATGTCTTTCTCCAGTGAATCTTCTCCTGAAGGTACTGAACAAACTCAGGACGTTCAAGGGTCAAGTAGCTCTAGTAGCCCCAGACTGGCCGAAGAGCAATTGGTACCTCTGATTCTGGAACTGGTCTTCGTCCTCTTCGAATTCCCAATCCAGGCTCTAACCCAGTCAGTACAACGAAGACTGTGTTCGCTTCCTCAGGAATTCTCAAAACCCTAACTTTATGGACTTCATGAAGTTGCGGCTAAAAGAGATGCGAATATTGATCCTCGAAATATTCTTTTCTTGGAATCTGATAAGAGAGATTCAACTTTGAGACAGTATGATGCTGCAGTCAAAAAGTGGCAACCTTCCTGAGAGAATCAGATATTAGAATCATGACAATCAATTCAGCTATATCCTTTTTCAGATTTTCTTTATTTGAAAAAGGCTTAGCAGCTAGCACTATTACGACAAACAAGTCGCTCTTGAAAAAGATTTTTCAACTAGGGTTCAGCATAGACTTGACAGACTCTTACTTCTCGTCTATTCCCAAGGCTTGTGCTAGACTTAGACCTTCAGTGAGGCCTACATCAGTATCGTGGTTCTTAAATGATGTTCTAAAGCTGGCTTCAGAAACAGATAATACGACATGTTCATTTATAATGCTCTTAAGAAAAACTCTATTTTTATTAAGCTTGGCTTCAGGAGCTAGAATTTCAGAACTGTCGGCGTTATCCAGAGATCCGAATCATATAGAATTTCTTCCCACAGGGGAAGTTCTACTTTCTCCGGAACGTAGTTTTATAGCAAGAGAATGAGAATCCTTTGATGAGGTGGGAACCGTGGAAGGTTGTACCCCTTCCACAGATGTTCTCTTTGTCCAGTATCGACCTTACGAGCCTTTCTGTCCAGGACATCCTCATCCTCGTCGGGTCCTCTATTTAAGAGAGAAAAAGGTGGTACTTTATCTATTAAAGGTATCAGGCAACAGATCCTGTACTTTATTAAGCAAGCCAACCCTGATTCCTCTTCCCTAAAGCACATGTTGTCAGGGCAGTTGCCACCCTCAATTAACTATTTCCAACACATGAATTTCGATGATTTAAAGAAGTATACTGGATGGAAATCGCCGACAGTATTTAAGCGTCATTACTTAAAGTCCTTGGAAGCTCTGAAATTTTCAGCAGTTGCGGCGGGTAACATAGTTTCCCCCGACTCTGCTTAATCTTTAGTAGAAGATCCGTTCTCCTTTCTACCTATCTCACCCAACAGTTTGTCTATACCTACCATGTTCATCTACGTTTACTTTGAGTCTTAGCTGCTCTTATGATGGTACAGTGGGTTAGCCCTTATTTTTTTTTGCTAGGGTCACTCACAATTGATTGTATATAATGATCTCTATGATGTGGTCCCCTTATTTTTATGCTAGGGTGACATATCTTATTTACAATGGTTACGGGTTTTGTATACTAAGTCATATACATTTGTTTATTATATTATTATCGAAGTTTGTTCTAATTCAATTTATTATTATAATTGCTTTAATTACTTTGTACATGTTAACTATACACAGATGTTAAGCTCAACATATATTCCATGTAAGCCCTGTACATATATGTTAACTTTAAGTTAATTTTAAGGAATATTTCTATTCTGTATCATTGTGTATATGTATATTTCTTAGCAATTATATTTCTTTATTTTATTTTATGTTTTATTGAGACCTTATTTATCTGTTTTATTAGTTTCTTTACAATCTTGTGCTATTTCTCTGGTACGATTTCGCGCAGCGACACGAACTGAGCCCAGAAAAGGGATTTTGACGTAAGGAAAAATCTATTTCTGGGCGATTGGTTCGTGTCGCCAGCGAAATCCCACCCTACCATCCCAGCGCTCAAGATTGTCTGCTAACTTCAGGATGGCCACCAGAGGCGCAGCAGTCGGCAGCATGGGATGGAGTAGTAGTAGTTGCTGCCCACTCTGTGGGTCGGCTCCCCTCTAGTGGGGATTTTGTAGTAGGAGATTTCTATTGGCAAGTGGTTCGTGGTAGTGTTCATACCAACACCCTCTTGGAGGGTGAGCGAGTCAGTAGTACTGACCTTTTCTTTATTTTATTTATTCTCTGGTATGTGTTAATACATTTACCTTAGAAATAATGGATTAAAGGATATTTCGCTGGCGACACGAACCAATCGCCCAGAAATAGATTTTTCCTTACGTCAAAATCCCTTATATATGTATATATAATATATATATATATATATATATATATATATATAGTATATGAAACGGGTAGCCCAGTACTTGGGTAAACATTCTTTATTACAACTAGTTTTAGACTCTTACTTACTCCATCATCAGGCATCTAAAAAATATAGTAAATAAACACAATTAAAAAAAAAAAGCACTCACTTAAATCAAATGAAATGAAACACATCAGAACTCACTACCAAAAATTAAAAGCCCGAAACTAGTCGCAATAAAGAATGTTTACCCAAGTACTCTGCTTTTGACAGAATTCTTCTGTTGTATCTATATACGTATATAGGCAGTCCCCAGTTATCGGTGGGGGTTCCATTCCGATGGCTTGATGATAACTGAAAATGGTTGGTTTTCTTTTCGTGATTATTGCGACAATAACCAGTTAATGGTGCCACTGTTAGGCATGTATCAGCGCCAATAACCAGAAATCAGCGCATTTCAGCACCTATTTTCAGCCATAAAACTAGATCGTCGATAACCGAGGTCCCTGGTGTAATATATATATATATATATATATATATATATATATATATATATATATATATATATATATATATATATGTATATATATAAAACATGTCTGTGTGTGTGTGTACGTAAAAATTTATTCATTTCTGTTGCCCAGTGATTAAAGAGTATTTTCTCTGGCATGGGAAGTTGCAATCTAACCAATTAACTGAATGAAGCTGTAAAAGTTGCAAGTTAAGTAGTAAAGTAGTAAAAATTTGTAAGCAAGTCAGAGAAATTACTTGTCAAGCAATGAAGTCCTATGATTATATTTCAGATATATCCTTGATCTTGCATTTTATATGTCAGTATATTGTATATAACATTACTTTAGGTATAAAGATGTATGTCATATGTAAAGGCCTTATAATTTCAAGTTTTCTCTTTGTCTTCCCCTTGTAAATGTAATATAGAAATAAGTAGCTATTCAGGTACTATTTAATGTTGCTGCATTTTTTATTCTTTTATAATATAGTAATATGGATAGTTGTGTTTATACATTTAATACCTACCACTGCTACTAACCTCCAGAAGTGAAGCATGTTATTATTGCCATGAGAAGCAATACCTGTCGTGGCGAGCAGAGGAGAAAAAATCAGAGCTGAATGAGCAGTCAGTTGGATAATAGTAGATTGTGCAGCAGACTCCTACAAAGGTGAATAGACTCCCAACAGCAATGAGTCCTATACTGAATAGACCACTGATGTGGCCTCTTTTTCCCTGGAAAAGAATGACACGATGAAAAAGCAAAACAACATGCTGGACCAATTGTTTTAAAAATTTGATGCTATATACTATGCATAATCAGTAGATCTACTTTTACCCACAGAAATTCATAACTCAGAAACTAAAGTGGAGGAATACCCTATTATGATAATTCTTCTCAAGAGTGTAAGAAAACACCCAACCCAAATAGTAGAGATATACACACACAGAAGGTGTACTAAGTTCAGATCAGATGCAGTTTTCGGTGTCTTCCCTTTTAGAAAGAAGCAAGAGAAACAGCAGCGTATTATTGTACCATAAGGCTCTGTTCCCAAACAGCAAACTCCTTCCAAAGTTTCTTTGTCTTTGAAGTCCTTGCACCTTTTTTTATTTGATAGCTACAGGGGAGTCTTGAAGAAGGTAGGATTTCTGAATTTATTTTTTTTTAAGTAATTTATATTAAAAGACATAAGAGATAAAGGAAATTGAAGAGTACATGTCTGAACATAAGATTTATGAGCTAAAATGTGAACTTAATTGATGGTACTTAACTGTCTATTAAACCAGACCAATGAATCTTGGTTAAATTCTATTGGAAATTGGATATAAAATATTTAGTGGTTAGTTTTCTCTCTATTGATGACAAGAGATAATATATGTATAAATATCGGAGTCGTTTAATGGCAATCCACTTTTATGGTGCTTGCCTAGTGCCATAAAATCGGCGATTTCTGGGCTCAGTTCGTGTCGCTGCGCGAAATATCCCTTTAATCCATTATTTCTAAGGTAAATGCACTAACACATACCAGAGAATAAATAAAATAAAGAAAAGGTCAGTACTACTGACTCGCTCACCCTCCAAGAGGGTGTCGGTATGAACACTAGGGCGAGTGAGACCACTACCACGAACCACTTACCAATAGAAATCTCCCACTACAAAACAACACAAGAGGGGAGCCGACCCACAGAGTGGGCAGCAACTACTACTACTCCATCCCATGCTGCCGACTGCTGCGCCTCTGGTGGCCATCCTTTTCAGTTAGCGCACTGTGTACACACGTACCCTTTTTTGCTCTTGTGTTTTTTGTGCCCCTTACTTGGATTTAACTAATTATGGAGCGTGCAGCCATCGCAGCAGCTAAGTTAAGTAATCTGTTATTGTTGCTATTGGGTTTTTTCCAGCTTTGAGTCAGTATTTGCCGTTTTTTAGGTATAAATACTGGCTCTTGGTCGGAAGCATGGCGGCATTGTTCTGCCTGTGGCGGGTTCGTTCTGGTCTTCCATACTAGAACCTTCCCTCTTTATTACTTTACGCTCTATTGCTAGTTATCTATATTATGTTAGGGGTCCAGCCTACTTGGTTTATGTCATGCATGCATGTCTTCTTTACCTTGCGTAGGCATCTTCCATCCAGACCCTAGCCACAGCTCTTAGTATCGGCCCCGGCTAGCTTTGAGTGGTAGACTTTCTTTCGGGTTAGTCGTACACTCCTGGGTTTTTTCTCCTACTGATTTACTTTCTTACTTTATTTTAATCTAATTTTAGTTATTTTATATATTTTAGGTTAGCTACGGCGTCTGGCATATTACGAGCCTAGGTCCCGTATTTCATTGGTCCCCACCAGTTTATTGCTTCCTCTCATCAGTTCGGTTGCTTCTCTATAGCATCTCAACTGATTAGTGGTTGCTTTAACCTAGGCTATGTTTTTTCGTTGTATTTCTCATGTTACCGCTCCGTGGTCACCATGTGATCGCGAAGCAGCCAGGCGCCCGCCAGTCACCCTAACCCTCCTCCCGCTCATAGAGCCGGGGGGGGGGGGGGGGGGGTGGGGGGGTTTAGTCTGTTTCTCGCTCGCTCCACATACCCGTGCCTGCCTCCCTCTCTCCCTAGGCGGAGGGAGTAAGGGGGCTGGACAGACCCAGGACTGGACTTGACCGTTCTCTTGCTTCATGGTGCGCTCGGATGACTAAGGGGGGGACTGGCCTTCCCCTCCGTCGTTACTCCGTTGCTCCGTTGTTGGCTCGAGTCTGTTTCGCCCTCTCGCTCCTTCCCGTTTACTGGTGCTTTTTATTTTACCGGAGCTCCGGCATTCATGTGGAAGGTTGCTGTTCACCCTTGCGGGCGGGACTTCAGGCGTACAGTTGGTCTTTTCTAACCACCCCGTCTCGCTGATATCGCGACACGAACACCGCCGCGCACCGGAATTATTCCGGTACGTACCAGTGCTTTAGGCTTTAAGTGTTTAGTGTTTAATTAAACTATCATAAGTTTAATTTAAGCTAGCCTAAGCCGAATCCCTCCGTTACCCACGTTATCACATCGGACCTCTCCGGGTTCTAGCCTATTCAGGCGGTAAGGGAGGGGTTATGCCCAAAATTTTTTCGCGCTCCGGCATGCAGCGGAGTTCTTTTAGCCTATTAGCCTGTAAGTGATGTCTTTTACGGTACTCATGTATCTTTTCACTTACAGACCACCAAACTGTGAGCATCCAGGATGCAATGCCATGCTCCAGGACCCCTGTGGACATGAAGTCTGCAGGTCCCATGCTCCATGCGCGACTCCGCATGGGAATCTGCAGGTCTGGTTCCACGAAACCTGCACCATTTGTTACGATCTTGTGAGTCAGCTCCTTGGACGGGGTAAGTATTCCCAACTCCGTTCGGTAATCCAAGGAATGTTTTAGTTCTTAAGTTTAATTTTAATCTCTTATTTTAAGCTTAAGCTCTTTTTATATGGGATGTTACATCCCCTATGTCTTTAGACTAAGCCTATTACTTAAGTTTTAATCTTAAGTTTAAACTTAAAACTAATGAATGCCCTCTCTTCCAGGCTCCCGCCGTTAGAGATACCGCCCTGGCAAACCCTGAGGGCTTGGGTCGGCGTTTCGGTAAGAACGCCGCCAAGGGACAGCCCTACATTCTGGAGAAGAGGTTGGCTGTCCTAATCTTCCCCGGCGGCAAGTCGACGGGTTACGTCGACCCGACAGAGGCAGCCCCGACTATGGCGGCGATTCAACAACAGCTCGCCGCTTCGTTAAAGGAACCAGGCCAAGATATCTCATCGGACGTCGCGACACTTGATCTAAATATAGAGCCCATGGTAGGTGTTGACGACCTGTTGGTCGAGGTAGGTACGTTGGACGCCCAAGGGCTTCCCTTGGGCGCCACTGGGTCTTCTACTCCTGCTAACTCTCCAGCTTCCTTCCAAGTTTTGTTTTTACAGGAGCTGAG
Organism: Macrobrachium nipponense; assembly: GCF_015104395.2. Taxonomy (NCBI): domain Eukaryota; kingdom Metazoa; phylum Arthropoda; class Malacostraca; order Decapoda; family Palaemonidae; genus Macrobrachium; species Macrobrachium nipponense. The sequence goes on along the minus strand of NC_061094.1, from coordinate 25,662,561 downwards.
CTCCTTTACTTCTCCTGACGCTTCAGTAGACCTAAGGTCAAGGACAGACGGTTGTAAAAACCCTCAAAAAGACGTCGTCGTCGTCCAAAAAGACTTCGTCGGCGTCAACATCTCATAAGTCTCCGGCTACAAACCCCGGAGCAGAGAGGTCTAGAGCTTCTGGTTCTAGCTCCAAATCCTCAAAGAGCAGGTCTTCCAAGGAGAGGCCACGTACTCCGGCTGAGTCAGCCGTTTCTCCTCTTCCCCTTGGTACCTGTTCCGAGTTACCCAACACCTCCGCAGCAGCTCCGGCTTTGGATCCCAATGCTGGACTGTTGCAACACATGGGAGACTTGGTCGGCTCTCTGAGGAACAGTATGGAGCAGATGTTCTCCCGGTTGTCGACAGGATCACGTCCCAGGACAACATCATCGCCGGACTTAACCAGGCTCCTCTAGCTACTCCCCACCTTTCGGCACCGGAATAGCTCAGCTCCCACCTCATGACTCTCTGCCTCCGTTCTCATGAATAACCCCTGGAGGGTGGTCCGTCATACGCCCCTTTCAAGGACGGTCTTATCAATTCCGGAGTGTTGTACTCGAAGGATTGAGGACTTCGAGTTCTACCCGGAGGGTCTACAACCACCGTTCATTTGGCTACGCCAGACTCACTGACGCAGCCATGACTAGAGATGACAAAGTCCCTAAGGAGACATCTCTACTCACGTGACCAGGCTCAAAGAGAATGGCTCAGGTGTTTTAGAGGACATGGATTGTTCTAACACAAAAATTCAAAACCTTTCAAGAGTCCCTTCACCATTTTTCACGATGGAGGAGGGAACTCCGCTTCCCTTCCTTACCAAATAGCTACGGTCACTATCCCGGCGGCCCAGAAGGGGGAGTCGTTGCCACAGCTAAGGGAAGCAGACCCCACATCTCCTTTGCTCCCTTCACTCGGAGAATTGTGGGAAGATTTACCCAACACCTTTTCGGCGGGCAAACTCAAGCCAGACTGTGCTATGGATCAGTTTGGTGAGAAGCTGCCTAGACTTCCGGACAGCCTCATTCAGGCTGAATTTGAGGCCAAGACTAGGCTAGCCAGGTCCATTAATACCATGGCAATGACGGAAGTGGCAACCATTTCCTTACGGCTCTGAGCCACTCTTTAAGCTTCTCACCAAGTCACTGACGCAAACAGTTCAGTCTGACATGTTTGAGTTCGCTACAGCCAGAACTAACTGTCGGAAACATGTCCTCCAGGAAGCAACTATTCCTCATGAGCCGAATAAGTTGCTTTCATCCAACATCTGGGGGGCAGACTCTTCCTGATGCAATGGTAAAGGAGGTCCAGGCGGAAAGCGACAAGGCTTAACCAAAGCCTTAAGGATCGTTGGGGTCTCACCGCAAAGAGACGCCAAGACCAATCAGCAAGAGGTAAGGCTCAGAGGAAACCGAGACGTTTCAGCCTTACCAGAAAAAGCAACAACGCTTCACCCAGGCTGTTTCGACTGTTCCGTTGGTACAGTCAGCCCAACCCTCACCTCCAAGGCTCAATCACAGCCCATCTACGTGATTTCCCCCCAGCCTCAACCTTCCACCTCCTACGCTGTCTCCCCAGCCTTCAACCAAGTGTTCGAAGGCCAGGCCTTTCAGCAATACGACCGCTTTGGTAGGGGAGGCAGAGGAAGGGATCCTTTCGTCAGAAAGGATCAGGAAGGTCTCTTAACCCTCTTACGCCGATTGGACGTATTAAACGTCGAGTCAAAATGTCTCCCGTATGCCGATTGGACGTATCATACGTTCGGCTCAAAAAAGTTTTTTTTAAAAATTCGCGGAAAAATACTTATAGGCCTACCAGCCGAAAACTTTTGTATCACGCGCCTTAGGGGGATGCTGGGAGTTCACGATCAAGGCGTTGTTTTGTTTACAATCGCTACGCAGGCGCGCAAGCGCGAATTTCTTTCTTATCGCACTAAAAAGTATCAGTTGACACATCGGTCGGAAATTATTTCGTCACTTGACATAATTATTGCACCATTTTAAATTATTATCCTTTACATGAAGTATTATATATGAAAATGTGCGCAATTTCATGCACAATACAACTAAAAAATACTCATGATTGTAGCTTTTATCAGTTTTGAAATATTTTCATATAAATAACGATAAGTGCAAAAATTTCAACCTTCGGTCAACTTTGACTCTTCAGAAATGTCGAGAAACGCAATTGTAAGCTAAAACTCTTACATTATAGTAATATTCAATCATTTGCCTTCATTTTGCAACAAATTGGACGTCTCTAGCACATCGATTTATGGTGAATTTATGAAAAAACTTTTTCCTTACGTTCGTGCGATAACTCTTCCGATAAATTTTTTCGTGCGATTGTCCTAATGTTGCACCCTTTTAAATTTGCCGTTACATAAAGTTTTATATATGGAAATGTGCGCAATTTCATGCACAATACAACAAAAAAACAACCCATGGTTGTAGCTTTTATCAGTTTTGAAATATTTTCTATAAAATAACGTTAAGTGCAAAAAATTTCAACTTTCGGTCAACTTTGACTCTACCGAAATGGTCGAAAAAACGCAATGTAAGCTAAAACTCTTATATTCTAGTAATATTCAATCATTTTTACCTTCATTTTGCAACGACTTGGAAGTCTCTAGCACAATATTTCGATTTATGGTGAATTTATGAAAAAAAAAACACTTACGTTCGCGCGGTAACTTAACGAAAAAATCAGAATTTTTTTGTGCAATTGTCGAAATGTTTGCACCATTTAAAATTAGCTGTTACATAAAGTTTTATATATGAAAATGTGCGTAATTTCATGTAGAATACAAACTAAAAATGATGAAGGTTGTAGCTTTTCTCTTTTTTCGAAATATTTGCATATAAATCCACGATAAATAGAAAAAAACAAAACCAGTTCGGTCAAATTTGACTCTACGAAAATAGTTGAAAAACGCAATTGTAAGCTAAAACTCTTACGGCCTAGTAACTATTCTGTCATTTTTCTTCATTTTGAAAAACAAATTAGAAGTCTCTAAAACAATATTGTGATATATGGTGAATTTTTGAAAAAATATATTTTACCTTCACTCCGCGCGCCGATTCGCGGCCGCAAGCAAGTCTCCGAAATACGTACATGGCATTATCCTAATATTTGCTCCTTTTCATATTAGCCTTTTTATAGAGTTTCATATATCAAAATGTGTGCAAAATTCATGAAGAATACAATAAAAAAATAAATTGAAGGTTGTAGCTTTTTCCATCTTCGAAATATGTCCATATAAAAAAAAATATATATATTAAAAATTTCGACATTCGGTCAAATTTACTCGTCCGAAATGGTCGAAATCTGCAATTCTAATCTAAAACTCTTACAGTATCGTAATATTCAATCATTTGTCTTAATTTTGAAACAAATTGGAAGTCTCTAGAACATTATTTAGAATTACGGTGAATTTTTGAAAATAACATTTTTTTACGTCCGCTCGTTACGAATTCGTACATCATTTTGTGATAATATTTTTCCGGTGTTGCTTTTATTGTTTTACAATGTATTATATATCAAAAATGATCGCAATTTAATGTACAATACAACGCAAAAAAAGTAACTGGTTAGCTTTGACCGTTTTCTGCACAGCGTGATTTGAATACAATTATGTATGAATTTTTCTTTTTCGCTACCATATATCGCATTATTTACATATGATAATGATATTATTTTCATTTCTGATGATTGCATTCTAAACTTCAGGCAATGACAAAAAAAGGAGCCAAAAATGAACACTTAATCTTCAAAAGAACGCGCGCTGTAATTTTTTGAAAAAAATTATTTTTTCCACTTCCGCGCTCACTCCAAACCAGGCCCGGCATACGGGAGACGTTTTGATTTTTAGGGCTCCGGCGTAAGAGGGTTAACAGGGGAAAACACTTCGGGGAGGCCGCGGAGGTTACTCAACCAGCAGCAATGAGAACTGAAGGTAGGAGGGAGGCTGTTTCTCTTTCCGGCACCGGTGGGGATTCAGCAAGTGGGCACAAAGTATTGTGTCGAAAGGCCTGGGTTGGAGTTGGATTGCGAATCCGCCTCCACTCAGACCTTTCCTTCAACTTCCATCAAAAGAATTGACGGAGTATGCGGAGGACCTCCTTCAGAAAGGAGCAATAGCGAGAGTCAACAGATTAAAATTTCAAGGGCGCTTATTCAGCGTTCCAAAGAAAGGCTCACAAAAAAGAAGGGTAATCTTAGACTTATCCCACCCGTTTAGACTTGGCCATTCGCTGCGACAAGTTCAAAATGCTCACCATCTCGCAGGTGCGGACCTTACTTCCGTGGGGCCGTCACCACCTCATCGATCTTACAGACGCATACTATCATATCCCTATTGCAAGACACTTTCGCCCTTATCTGGGCTTCAAGATAGGAGATCAGGCATTCTCCTTCAAGGTAGTTCCCTTCGGTCTGAACGTGGCACCCAGGGTGTTCACGAAGTTGGCGGAAGTAGTCATCCAGCAACTGAGGTCTCAAGGGATAATGGTAGTAGCGTATCTCGACGATTGGTTGATTTGGGCCCCAACAGTCGAGGAATGTCACAAAGCCACACTGAAAGTAATCCAGTTCCTAGAGTACTGGGTTCAGATAAACAGGACAAAATCAAGACTCACTCCGGAGTCCAACTTTCAGTGGCTGGGCATTCAATGGAATCTATCCTCCCATACTCTGTCGATTCCATCAGCCAAGAGAAAGGAAAGGAAAAAATTTCGAAGTCAGTAAAGCAATTTCTAGAACACAAATTTGCTTCAAGGAGAAGCCAGGAAAGAATCCTGGGTTCCCTCCAATTCACCTCAGTGACAAAACATCTGATGAAAGCCAAACTGAAAGACCTAACCAGAATCTGGCGCTCACGAGCAAATGTCAGATCCAGGGACAAGTTGTCATCAGTCCCACAGATTCTACGGAATCGTCTACGCCCTTGGGCAATAGTGAAGAACCTGTCAATAACAGTACCCTTCAGTTTCCTCCTCCGGGGATTACCATCCACACAGACGCTTCATTAAGCTGGCTGGGGAGGATATTCTCAGTTCAAGAAGGTTCAAGGAACCTGGTCACCCCAGTTCCGCCGGCTTCACTATAACGTACTAGAGCGATGGCAGTGTTCTTGACTCTGAAAAAAGGTTACGTCCGCCAAGGAACTCCCACATAAAGCTAGTTCTGGACAGCGCAGTGGTAGTCCATTGCGTAAACAGGGGAGGCTCCAAGTCACGACATCTGAATCATGTCATGGTAGCCATCTTCTCCCTGGCGGACAAGTTCAGTTGGCACCTCTCCTCCACCCATATAGCTGGAGTGAGAAACGTCAATAGCAGATGCTCTATCCCAGCTCAGTTCCTCTGGAGTCGGAATGGTCACTGGAACAGCAGTTCGTTCCAATGGATTCTCCGGAAGGTTCCAGGTCTACAAGTAGATCTATTCACATCTCAAGCGAACCACAAACTCCCATGTTATGTGGCCCCCAACCTGGACCCTCTGGCCTATGCCACGGACGCCCTGTCCATAGATTGGAACAACTGGGAGAAGATTTATGTCTTTCCTCCAGTTAATCTTCTCCTCAAGGTACTGAACAAACTCAGGACGTTCAAGGGTCAATAGCTCTAGTAGCCCCAGACTGGCCGAAGAGCAATTGGTACCCTCTCATTCTGGAACTGGGTCTTCGTCCTCTTCGAATTCCCAATCCCAGGCTCTCCCAGTCAGTACAAACGAAGACTGTGTTCGCTTCCTCAGGAATTCTCAAAACCCTAACTTTATGGACTTCATGAAGTTTGCAGCCAAAAAGGATGCAGATATTGATCCACGAAATATTCTTTTCTTGGAATCTGATAAAAGAGAGTCAACTTTGAGACAGTATGATGCTGCAGTCAAAAAGTTGGCAACCTTCCTGAGAGAATCAGATATTAGAATCATGACTGTCAATTCGGCTATATCCTTTTTCAGATCTTTATTTGAAAAGGGATTAGCAGCTAGCACTATTACGACAAACAAGTCAGCCTTGAAAAAGATTTTTCAACTCGGATTCAACATAGACTTGACAGATTCCTACTTCTCGTCTATTCCCAAGGCTTGTGCTAGACTTAGACCTTCAGTGAGGCCTACGTCAGTGTCGTGGTTCTTGAATGATGTTCTAAAGCTGGCTTCAGAAACAGACAATACCACATGTTCATTTATAATGCTCTTAAGAAAAACTCTATTTTTATTAAGCTTGGCTTCAGGAGCTAGAATCTCAGAACTGTCGGCATTATCCAGAGATCCGAATCATATAGAATTTCTTCCCACAGGGGAAGTTTCTTTACTTTCCCGGAACGTAGCTTTTTAGCAAAGAATGAGGATCCTTTGATGAGGTGGGAACCGTGGAAGGTTATACCCCTTCCACAAGATGTTTCTCTTTGTCCGGCATCGACCTTACGAGCCTTTCTGTCCAGGACTTCCTCATCCTCGTCAGGTCCTCTCTTTAAGAGAGAAAAAGGTGGTACTTTATCTATTAAAGGTATCAGGCAACAGATCCTGTACTTTATTAAACAAGCCAACCCTGATTCCTTCCCTAAAGCTCATGACGTCAGGGCAGTCGCCACCTCAATTAATTATTTCCAACACATGAATTTTGATGATTTAAAAAAGTATACTGGATGGAAATCACCGACAGTATTTAAGCGTCATTACTTAAAGTCCTTGGAAGCTCTAAAATTTTCAGCAGTTGCAGCGGGTAATGTAGTTTCCCCCGACTCTGCTTAATCTTTAGTTGAAGATCCAGTTCTCCTTTCTACCTATCTCATTCAACAGTTTGTCTATACCTACCATGTTCATCTACGTCTACCTTGAGTCTTAGCTGCTCTTGTCATGGTACAGTGGGTGTCCCTTATTTTTTTGCTAGGGTCACCCACAATTGTTTGTATATTCTGATCTCTATGATGTGGTCCCCTTATTTTTATGCTAGGGGACACATCCACATTTGCAATGGTTACGGGTTTTGTATACTAAGTCATATGCTTTTGTTAGTATATTAATTTCTAAGTTTGTTCAAAATTAGTTTATTATTATAATTGCTTTATTTACTTTGTACATATTAATTTTACACAAGGTTAAGATCAACATATATTCCATGTAACCCTGTACATATATGTTAACTTTAAGTTACTTTTAAGGAATATTTTCTATCTTGTATAATGATGTACATGTATATTTCTTTGCAATTATATTTCTTTATTTTATTTAAGTTTTATTGAGACCTTGTTTGTTTATTTATTTTCTTTACAATCTTGTGTTAATTCTCTGGTACGATTTCGCGCAGCGACACGAACTGAGCCCAGAAAAGGGATTTTGACGTAAGGAAAAATCTATTTCTGGGCGATTGGTTCGTGTCGCCAGCGAAATATCCTTTAATCCATTATTTCTAAGGTAAATGTACTAACACATACCAGAGAATAAATAAAATAAAGAAAAGGTCAGTACTACTGACTCGCTCACCCTCCAAGAGGGTGTCGGTATGAACACTATGGCGAGTGAGACCACTACCACGAACCGCTTGCCAATAGAAATCTCCCACTACAAAATCCCCACTAAAGGGGAGCCGACCCACGAGTGGGGCAGCAAACTACTACTACTCCATCCCATGCTGCCGACTGCTGCGCCTCTGGTGGCCATCCTGAAGTTAGCAGACAATCTTGAGCGTTGGGATGGGTAGGGCGGGTTTCGCTGGCGACACGAACCAATCGCCCAGAAATAGATTTTTCCTTACGTCAAAATCCCTTTTCTGGGCTCAGTTCGTGTCGCTGCTCGAAATCGTACCAGAGAAATAGCACAAGATGTAAAGAACAAAATAAAACAGACAAAAAAGGGTCTCAAATAAAAGATAACATAAAATGAAGAAATATTAATTGCTAATAGATATACATATACACAATGATACAAAATAGAAATATTACTTAAAATTAACTTAAGGTTAATAATATTCCTTAAAATTAACTTAAATTTAACATATATATACAGGGCTACATGGAATATATGTTGAGATTAGTATCTGTGTATAGTTAATATGTACAAAGAAATTAAAGCAATTATAACAATAAATTGAATAGAACAAACTTCAACAATAATATAATAAAGGAATGTATATGACTTAGTATACAAAAACCCGTAACCATTGTAAATAAGATGTGTCACCCTAGCATAAAAATAAGGGGATCACATCAAAGAGATCATTATATACAATCAATTGTGAGTGACCCTAGCAAAAAAATAAGGGGGCACCCACTATACCATCATAAAGAGCAGCTAAGACTCAAGGTAAAACGTAGATGAACATGGCAGGTATAGACGAACTGTTGGGTGAGATAGGTAGAAAGGAGAACTGGATCTTCTACTAAAGATTAAGCAGAGTCGGGGGGGGGGGAAAACTATGTTACCCGCCGCAACTGCTGAAAATTTCAGAGCTTCCAAGGACTTTAAGTAATGACGCTTAAATACTGTCGGCGATTTCCATCCAGTATACTTTTTTAAATCATCGAAATTCATGTGACATCATGTGCTTTAGGGAAGGAATCAGGATTGGCTTGCTTAATAAAAGTACAGGACTGTTGCCTGATGCCTTTAATAGATAAAGATACCACCTTTTCTCTCTTAAAGAGAGGACCCGATGAGGATGAGGATGTCCTGGACAGAAAGGCTCGTAAGGTCGATACTGGACAAAGAGAAATATCTTGTGAAGGTACAACCTTCCACGGTTACCCACCTCATCAAAGGATCTTCATTCTTTGCTATAAAACTACGTTCCGGAGAAGTAGAACTTCCCCTGTGGAAGAAATTCAACATGATCCGGATCTCTGGATAATGCCGACCAGTTCTGAAATTTCTAGCTCCATGAAGCCAAGCTTAATAAAAATAGAGTTTTTCTTAAGAGCATTATAAATGAAACATGTCGTATTACCTGTTTCTGAAGCCAGCTTTAGAACATCATTTAAGAACCATGATACGACGTAGGCCTCACTGAAGGTCTAAGTCTAGCACAAGCCTTGGGAATAGACGAGAAGTAAGAGTCTGTCAAGTCTATGCTGAAAACGAGTTGAAAATCTTTTTCAAGGCTGACTTGTTTGTTCGTAATAGTGCTAGCTGCTAAGCCTTTTTCAAATAAAGATCTGAAAAAGGATATAGCTGAATTGATTGTCATGATTCTAATATCTGATTCTCTCAGGAAGGTTGCTAACTTTTTGACTGCAGCATCATACTGTCTCAAAGTTGAATCTCTTTTATCAGATTCCAAGAAGAGAATATTTTGAGGATCAATATTCGCATCTCTTTTAGCCGCAAACTCATGAAGTCCATAAAGTTAGGGTTTTGAGAATTCCTGAGGAAGCGAACACAGTCTTCGTTTGTACTGACTGGAGAGCCTGGGATTGGAATTCGAAGAGGACGAAGAGACCCAGTTCCAGAATGAGAGGGTACCAATTGCTCTTCGGCCAGTCTGGGGCTACTAGAGCCACTTGACCCTTGAAGTCCTGAGTTTGTTCAGCACCTTCAGGAGAAGATTCACTGGAGGAAAGACATAAATCTTCTCCCAGTTGTTCCAGTCTATGGACAGGGCGTCCGTGGCATAGGCCAGAGGGTCCAGGTTGGGGGCCACATAACATGGGAGTTTGTGGTTCGCTTGGGATGCGAATAGATCCACTTGTAGACCTGGAACCCTCCGGAGGATCCATTGGAAACGAACTGTTGTCCAGTGACCATTCCGCCTCTAGAGGAACTGATCGGGATAGAGCATCTGCTATGACGTTTCTCACTCCAGCTATATGGGTGGAGGAGAGGTGCCAACTGAACTTGTCCGCCAGGGAGAAGATGGCTACCATGACATGATTCAGATGACGTGACTTGGAGCCTCCCCTGTTTACACAATGGACTACCACTGTGCTGTCTAAAACTAGCTTTATGTGGGAGTTCTTTGGCGGACGTAACCTTTTTAGAGTCAAGAACACTGCCATTGCTTCCAGTACATTTATGTGAAGCTGACGGAACTGGGGTGACCAGGTTCCTTGAACCTTCTTGAACTGAGAATATCCTCCCCAGCCGCTTAATGAAGCGTCCGTGTGGATGGTAATCCCCGGAGGAGGAAACTGAAGGGGGGTAATGATATTGACAGGTCTTGACTTTTGACCAAGGGCGTAGACGATTCCGCAGAATCTGAGGGACTGATGATAATTTGTCCCTGGACCTGACATTTGCTCGTGAGCGCCAGATTCTGGTTAGGTCTTTCAGTTTGGCTTTCATCAAGATGTTTTGTCACTGATGCAAACTGGAGTGAACCCAGAATCCTTTCCTGGGTTCTCCTTGAAGCAAGTTTGTGTCCTAGAAATTGCTTACTGACTTCGCTATTTCTTTTCTTTTGGCTGATGGAATCGACAGAGTATGGGAGGAGATAGATTCCATTGAATGCCCAGCCACTGAAAGTTTGACTCCGGAGTGAGTCTCGATTTGGTCCTGTTTATCTTGAACCCTAGATATTCCAGGAACTGGATTACTTTCAGTGTTGCTTTGCGACATTCCTCGACTGTTGGAGCCCAAATTAACCAATCGTCGAGATACGCTACTACCATGATCCCTTGCGATCTTAGTTGTTGGACGACCACTTCCGCCAACTTCGTGAACACCCTGGGTGCTACGTTCAGACCGAAGGGAACTACCTTGAAGGAGAATGCTTGATCTCCTATCTTGAAGCCCAGATAAGGGCGAAAGTGTCTTGCAATAGGGATATGATAGTATGTGTCTGTAAGATCGATAGAGGTGGTGACGGCCCCACGGGGAAGTAAGGTCCGCACCTGCGAGATGGTGAGCATCTTGAACTTGTCGCAGCGAATGGACCAAGTTTAAACGGGACAAGTCTAAGATTACCCTTCTTTTTTGTGAGCCTTTCTTTGGAACGCTGAACAAGCGCCCTTGAAACTTTAACCTGTTGACTCTCGCTATTGCTCCTTTCTGAAGGAGGTCCTCCGCATACTCCGTCAATTCTTTGGATGGAAGTTGAAGGAAAGGTCTGGGTGGAGGCGGATTCGCCACCCAACTCCAACCCAGGCCTTTGACAACAAAATACTTTGTGCCCATTTGCTGAATCCCCACCGGTGGCGGAAGAGAACACAGCCTCCCTCCTACCTGGAAGTTCTCATTGATGCTGGTAGTCTCCGCGGCCTCCCCGGAAGTGTTTTCCTCTATTAAGGGACCTTCCTGATCCTCTCTGACGAAAGGATCGCTTACCTCTGCCTCCCCTACCCGAGCGGTCATACTGCTGAAAGGCTGGCCTTCGAACACTTGGTTGAAGGCTGGGGAGACAGCGTAAGAGGTGGAAGGTTGAGGCTGGGGGGAAATCACATAGATAGGCTGTGATTGGGCCTTGGAGGTAGAGGGTTGGGCCGCCTGCACCAACGGAACAGCTGAAACAGGCTGGGCGAAGCGTTGCTGTTTCTTTTGGTAAGGCTGGAAACGTCTGGGTTTCCTCTGAGCTTACCCCTCACTGCTTGGTCTTGGCGTCTCTTTGCAGTGAGACCCCAACGATCCTTAAGGCTTTGGTTAAGCTTGTAGCTTCCGCCTGGACCTCCTTTACCATTGCATCGGGGAAGAGGTCTGCTCCCAGATGTTGATGAAAGCAACTTATTCGGTTCATGCCGAATAGTTGCTTCCTGGAGGACATGCTTCCGACAATTCGTTCTGGCTGTGGCGAACTCAAACATGTCAGACTGTACCGTTTGAGTCAGTGACTTGGTGATCAGCTTGAATAGTGGCTCGGAACCGTAAGCAATGGTAGCCACTTCTGTCATGGCCATGGAGTTAATAGACCTGCCCAGCCTAGACTGGCCTCAAACTCCGCCTGAATGAGGCTGTCCGGAAGTCTAGGCAGCTTCTCACCAAACTGCTCCATAGCACAGTCTGGTTTGAGTTTGCCCGCCGAAAAAGTGCTTGGGCAGGTCTTCCCATAAATCTCCGGTGAGAGAAGTAAAGGAGATGTAGGGTCCGCTTCCTTTAGCTGCGGTAAACGACTCCCCTTTTGGGCCGCTGGGATAGTGACCGTAGCGATCTTGGTAAGGAAGGGAAGCGGATTTCCTCTTCCATTGTGAAAATGGTGAATGGACTCTTAAAGGGTTGTATCTTCGTATTAGAACAATCCATGTCCTCTAAGCACCTGAGCCATTCTCTTTGAGCCTGGTCACGTGAGTAGAGGACTGTCTCTTTAGGGACCTTGTCATCTCGCGTCATGGCAGCGGCAGTGAGTCTGGCGTAGCCAATGAACGGCGGTTGTAGATCCTCCGGGTAGAACTCGAAGTCCTCAATCCTTCGAGTTCCACTCCGGGATAGAAATAAGCCCGTCCTGGAAGGGGGGCGTATGACGCCACCCTCCAGGGGTTATTCATAGAGAACGGAGGCAGAGAGTCATGAGGTGAAGCTGAGCTATACCTGTGCCGAAAGGTGGGGGTGGGGGAGTAGCTAGCGGAGCCTGGCTCAGTTCGGCGATAATGTTATCCTGGGAGTTAATCCTGTCGGACAACCGGGAAGAACATCTGCTCCATACTGTTTTTGAGAGAACGACCAAATCCCCCATGTGTTGCAACAGACCAGCATTGGGATCCAAAGCCGGAGCTGCTGCGAGGTGGTCGGGTAACTCTGAACAGGTACCAAAGGAAGAGGAGAAACGGCTGACTCCGCCGGAGTATGTGATCTCTCCTTGGAAGATCTACTCCTTGAGGATTTGGTGGGAGCCGGACCCAGAAGTTCTAGACCTCTCTGCTCCGGGGTTCGTAGCCGAGACTTGCGAGATGTTGACGCCGACGACGTCTTTTTTAGAGGACGACGACGTCTTACTCAGGGTTTTCACAACCGTCTGTCCTTTGACCTTAGGTCTTACGGAAGCCATCAGGAGAAGTATAAAGGAGCTCAGCTCCTGTAAAGCCTTGGAAGGAAGCTGGAGAGTTTGCAGGAGTAGAAGACCACAGTGGCGCCCAAGGGAAGCCCTTGGGCGTCCAACGTACCTCACCTCGACCCCAACAGGTCGTCAACACCTACCATTGGTTCAATATTTAGATCCAGTGTCGCGGACTTCCGACGAGATGTCCTGGCCTGGTTCAGTCAACGAAGCGGCGAGCTGCTGCTGAATTGCCGCTATAGTCGGGGCTGCCTCTGCTGGGTCGACGTAACCCGTTGACTTGCCGCCCGGGAAGATCAGGACCGCCAACCTCTTCTCAAGGATGTAGGGCTGTCCCTTGGCGGCGTTCTTGCCAAACCGCCGACCCAAGCCCGCAGGGTTGCCAGGGCGGTGTCGTCTAACAGCGGGAGCCTGGAAGAGAGGGTATTTGTTAGTTTTGTAGTTTAAACTTAAAATTAAAAACTTAAGTAATAGGTTAAACTAAAATTATAGAGGATGCGAGATCCCATATAAAACAAGCTTAAGTTTAACATAAGAGATTAAAATTAAACTTAAGAACTATAAACTTGTAGGGATTAGCGAACGGAGTTGGGAATACTTACCCCGTCTAAGAGCTGGCCTCACCAGATCGTAGCAAATAGTGCAGGTCTCGTGAAACCAGACTTGAAGGTTCCCGTGCGGAGTCGCGCATGGAGCATGGGATCTGCAGACTTCATGCCCACAGGGGTCCTGGAGCATGGCATTGCATCCCGGATGCTCACAGTTGGTGGTCTGTAAGTGAAAAGATACATGAGCATCCTAAAAGATATCACTTACAGGCTAGAGGTTAAAAGAACTCCGCTGCATGCCGGAGCGCGAAAAAATTTTGGCATAACCCCTCCCTTACCACCTGAATAGGCTAGAACCCCGGAGAGATCCGGTGTGAGCAGGCAACGGAGGGATTTGGCTTAAGGTAGCTTAAATTAAACTTACTATAGTTTAAATTAAATACTAATACTTAAACCTATAGCCATAGAACGTACCGGACTAAGTCCGTTGCGCGCGGTGGAGATCGTATCGTGTCGCGATATCAGCGCGATGGGGGTGGTTAGTAAAGACCAACTGTATGCCGCAGTCCGCCCGTCAGGGTGAACTAGCACTTTCCACGTGGATGCCGGAGCTCCGGTAGATTAAAGAGCACCAGTAAGCTGGGAAAGGGCGAGAGGGCGAAACAGACTCGAGCTAGCAACGGAGCGACGGAGGGGGGGAAGGCCAGTCCCCCCCCTTAGTCATCCGAGCGTGCCGTGAAGCCAGAGAGCGGTCGAGTCCAGTCTGGGTCTGTCCAGCCCCCCTTACTCCTCCGCCAGGGAGAGAGGGAGGCAGGCACGGATATATGTGGAGCGAGCCGTGGACAGACCAACCCTCCCCCCCGGCCCTATGGAAGAGCGGGAGGACGGGAAAGGTGACTGGACAGGCGTCTGGCTGCTCCGTGATCACGTAGTGACACGGAGCGTAACATGTAATACAATAACACAATACAGCCTAGGATAAAGCAACCAACTAATCAGAGAGATGCTATAGAGAAGCAACCGAACTGAAGAGCGGAAGCAATAGTGGTGGATACCAAAAATACATAACCTAGGCTACGTGAAGCCAGACGCCGTAGGCTAACCTAAAACATAAATAATCAAAATCACTTAACGTAAAGAAAGAAAATAAATCAGTAGGAGAAAAAATCCAGGAGTGTACGACTAACTCGAAAGAAAGTCTACCACTCAAAGCTAGCCGGGGCCGATACTAAGAGCTGTGGCTAGGGTCTGGATGGAAGATGCCTACGCAAGGTGAAGAAGACATGCATGCATGACATAAACCCAGTAGGCTGGACCCCTAACATAAAATAGATAACTAATAATAGAGCGTAATGAAATAAGGGAAGGTTCTGGGTATGGAAGACCAAGAACGAACCCGCCACGAGGCAGAACCATGCTGCCATGCTTCCGACCTAGAGCCCGTATTTATACCTAAAAAACGGCAAATACTGACTCAAGGGCGGAAAAAACCAAATAGCAATAACAACTGATTACTTAACTTAGCTGCTGCGATGGCTGTACGCTCCATGACGAATAAATCCAAGATAGGGGCACAAAAAACAACACAGCAAAAAAAGGGCACGTGTATACGCGGTGCGCTAACTGAAAAGGATGGCCACCAGAGGCGCAGCAGTCGGCAGCATGGGATGGAGTAGTAGTAGTTGCTGCCCACTCTGTGGGTCGGCTCCCCTCTAGTGGGGATTTTGTAGTGGGAGATTTCTATTGGCAAGCGGTTCGTGGTAGTGGTCTCACTCGCCATATTGTTCATACCGACACCCTCTTGGAGGGTGAGCGAGTCAGTAGTACTGACCTTTTCTTTATTTTATTTATTCTCTGGTATGTGTTAGTACATTTACCTTAGAAATAATGGATTAAAGGATATTTCGCGCAGCGACACGAACTGAGCCCAGAAAAGGGATTTTGACGTAAGGAAAAATCTATTTCTGGGCGATTGGTTCGTGTCGCCCAGCGAAATCCCACCCTACCCATCCCTGCGCTCAAGATTGTCTGCTAACTTCAGGATGGCCACCAGAGGCGCAGCAGTCGGCAGCATGGGATGGAGTAGTAGTAGTTGCTGCCCACTTTGTGGGTCGGCTCCCCTCTTGTGGGGGTTTTGTAGTGGGAGATTTCTATTGGTAAGTGGTTCGTGGTAGTGGTCTCACTCGCCCTAGTGTTCATACCGACACTCTCTTGGAGGGTGAGCGAGTCAGTAGTACTGACCTTTTCTTTATTTATTTAAATTCTCATGGTATGTGTTAGTGCATTTACCTTAGAAATAATGGATTAAAGGGATATTTCGCTGGGCGACACGAACCAATCGCCCAGAAATAGATTTTTCCTTACGTCAAAATCCCTTTTATGGCGCCATGACACGCTGAGTTCTAGTTATCGACTCCTAACATAGTTATGGTGCCATAACACACCTAGTTCTGGTTATTGGCATTATAACAAGCAACAGACAAGATATTCAAACTTTAATAGACATCTTCACAGAAAAATCCATACTAAACTTCATAATAAAACACAGCATAGATCTGAAACTTCCATTTTTAGATGTGAAACGGACACCCTGTATTCACGCGGGATGCGTACCAGACTTCCGCAAATAGTTAAAATCCGCGAATACTTAGAACCCCCACTTAAAATTTACAACTGCTTATGTTGAAAATTCAAATACTAAATGTATACCTTAAATAACCCTCCATCAAATATACCTCAAATTATTATCCTATCCTACTGTATTAATCTTTGAAATTATATTATTATTATAATTTCAAAGTCATCTTAAACATTAGTTTCTTTAAAAATATATACATATGTACTTCTAACCCTTCCAACTAAAACCGAGAGAGAGAGTGTAACTGCTATGACTTATCTTGCGCCAGGCAAGAGAGAGAGAGATAATTTATCTCTTTAATCTCTCATGAACTTTAATTTATTTCTGTTTACTAGTGACTGACAAAAAAAAAAAAAAAGAGAGTGTTGTTTTTGTCTTCCAAAGATGTATTACCTTTACTAGCAATTTTAAAACACTATGAAGACACAAATATTGTGCATGTGCTTAATATCAATTGGTTAAAGAGAATCAAAATAGCAGTACAGTGGTACCTTGACATACGAAAGGCTCAACTTACGAAAAACTCGAGATACGAAAGCAAATACGAAAAATTTTACAGCTCTATATACAAAAAGTTTTCAAGATACGAAAGGTTGTTGCTGTAAAGTCCCGAGATTCGCCCAGACCACCGAGAGCAATTTTAAAACTCCCGCGCCGCCAACTGAGTAAACTCGCCACCATCCTCCCGCTCTCCCATTGGTTCCTGATGCTAGTCACCCCATAAGGTCCTGCTCTCCTATTGGTCAGCATCTACCCCTTGTGCTTTAAGTATTCTATTGGTAAAAGGATGCTGTAAATTGAAAATCTTATTCATGCATTACATTTAATAAAAAAAAAAAAAAAACATTAGGTAAAGATAGAATAAAGAATAGAAATGAATGGGTATTATACTGTTTGGTAGTTTCAGTTGTTGAAGAGAGATGATGAAAATTTATGGCTTACTGTGTAAAGTGATTGCTTGGCGATCGTTCGATACTCGTAAGTGCTGGATGTAAACAGAAGTTTGGAAGCTTTTTTTTTATTATTATTATAGTTAATGGTTACTTAATAATTATTTGAAATGAGTACATGCAATACATTTAATAAAAAAAATTGTGAATTAGATATAAAATATAAAATAAATCAGACTGCCAACAAATATGTATTGTTTAGAATTCTTCTTCTGTTTTATTATTACGTTACGTATACGTATGTTTCATTATAGCTGTCAGTAACTCGGTATCTCCATTAGGAAAAGATAGAATAAAGAATAGAAATGAATGGTTATTATACTGGTTTGTAGTTTCATTAGTTGAAGAGAGATACTAATGAAAATTTATGGCTTACTGTGTGCTAGGAAAAATGATTGCTTGGCGTTCGTTCGGTACTCGTAAGACGGGTAAGAGCTGAATGTAAGCAATCGATTGGAAGTTTTTTTGTTTGTTTGTTTGTGTATTATATTTAATGATTAATTAATAATTATTTGAAATGAGTACATACTGATTATTTATACATTTTATTGGCATATTCTAAGCTTTTAGCTCTTAGGTTTAGATGTCAGAATCATAGACTAGGCTACAGTAGCAACTGCTAACATAGGCTAGGCTTATTGCTAAGGGACATATGCTAAAGTCCTAATAGTATATGCAGTAATAATGGGGTTGAACATTACATGCAGTTGAATATTACTCAAGTATGTACAGTATTTTGCCTTTTTGGAGTCATATTTCTTCCGTCGGATCGGCGTCGTAACCCTAGAACATGTGTTTTAGGCCTGGAAATATAATTTACTGGGGTGTTTTTGGAGGGCTTGGAACGGATTAGCCATTTTACATGTAAAATGTGGTCCAAGATACGAAAACTTCATAATACGAAGGGCGCCTCGGAACGGATTAATTTTGTATCTCGAGGTACTACTGTACATATCTTTTCCTGAGAGAGAGAGAGAGAGAGAGAGAGAGAGATTTTTCAGTACATATATCCTTTGACCGCCAAGTTGGGAATACTTGGACCCACTAAGTTGGCAACACTGACCATCCCACCCTTGACATTTCTGACAGGTTCACCCTCCCACTTTCTCCAAGTCTCTGCAAAAGATTTGGGTTTCCTTTATTTTTCCCTAATGATTTAATAATTTTTAAACTAAAATCTTATTATTCACTGTACTAGTATTTTCTTTACTTTAATATTTGGAAATTAGTAAATCAGTTATTTATCATACAAAAAACATACATCTCAGTAAGAGAGCTAGAGAAAATTATTATTTGATATAATTTAGTCTATTAAACTTAATACAATATTGATCAATATCAATACTATTTGAAATTAGTAAATCATTTTTGCATCATAAAAAGTAATGTATTTAGTTATGAAAATAACATCAAAATACTCTGATAAGTGAATGTTTATCAAAGGAAAAGTCTGGAAATTTCTGAATTTTTCATGAATAATTTATAGATAGGCTCGGCAGAAAATCTGCAAATAGGCGAGTCTGGAAATCAGGAGAACTTGAGTACGGGGTCGTTAACTGTATTAGTAAACTACGAAACCAACATGTATAATACATAGGTGTACACAAAGGCTACCAACATCAGGCGCTGTCTGAACGTGAGAAGTGAGTGACCTAAGGCCTATAAACTGTCCGTAATCCTCTCATATGTTCAGCGGGCATTCACCCACTGCACCACATGGAAGACAACACACCTGGAATTAAACATAGTACAACAGCCACTCACTAACAATGGATTTGAAGACAACATGATACAATCAGAAATATGCAAGTTTTTCGACTGATACTACAAGCAAGACAACACCACAGATAACAACAGACGGCCAAACTAGCTTTAACAACGAATATAACACCAGCAACAACATTATCAAGAATATTATTTGGGAGAATGTCAAACCACTAGCACCTTAAACCCACATAAACATGCAGGTATACTGCAATACCCACTTACTGTCATCACTGGTAATGAGAATCAGCACATGCTCACCCACACGAAAGGAGATGACTGCCGTATAGTGTATGAATTTAGTCCTTCCAGAGAAAATTGCAATGGCAGAACATCCAATACCTTCAGACAGAGATTACTAGCATTCAAAAATGAAGGAGCCATCTTCCAACACTATACAAACAAACATGACAAG
Organism: Macrobrachium nipponense; assembly: GCF_015104395.2. Classification (NCBI taxonomy): domain Eukaryota; kingdom Metazoa; phylum Arthropoda; class Malacostraca; order Decapoda; family Palaemonidae; genus Macrobrachium; species Macrobrachium nipponense. The sequence continues at coordinate 25,643,303 of NC_061094.1, read as the reverse complement.
GAACCACCACTACAGGACTTGATAGACAACACTAACATAATATACAGATGCAAGTTATATCGGGATATAACAATCACAGAAGCATTATGCATAGCCACAGATTATATGCTTATTTGCAGGTGTGCATAATGCTGTGATTGTTATGTCCCAATATGAATTGCATCTGCATTGTATTTTAGTGTTGTCTATCAAGTCCTATAGTGGTGGTTTCTTGTCACATTTGTTTAAACATGCAGCTGGAAGCCAAAAGAAGTTTACCATCTGTACGACCTAGAAACCAGGGTCAAGGTCACACCCAGAGATGTAAAACTAACACTTATAACATCATATACTTTGTAATAACGCATCATGTAAATATTATGTTAACTACTAACAACCCTAATGCACAGTAACTTAAAACTTTAGCAAGTCCCATAATCCACTTACAGCCGATTACTTGGTATAAATAAAACAGGAGAATCTCAGTGTATTAGTTCTGCTTGAGAAAGCCTGGAATACAGGCGAAATGGTACGTAGCAATAAAAAAAAAACACACCACAAATCTGTATACTTATCCAGAACTTTGAAGAATTATTGCAAAGTAAGGGAATATGAAAAAGTCTGCATCAAAGAAGTCAATGCCACAAAGGCGATTGCCTACAACAAAAAGGATGATAGAGAGAAACTGCCCGAAAAAGATAAAGAATAGTGGTAAGCAGAGACTCACTTGGAAGGAGATAGAAGAAATTCTCCAACTGAGAATCACAGACATCACCAGCAGATTAAGAATATTGCAACAAGAGAAGAGGGAGAGATGGGGGACCATATGCAACCTCACCAACGAACAATAACAGCAGGACATCATGAATGCCATTAGAATGACATGAGGCAATCTAAGACATCAGTCGATCAGACACTCAAAGAAACTACACAACTTATATGGTGGGAGAGTGAGGAATGTACATAAAAAAGATGGCCACATCAACTTGACAGAAATAGAACTCACTGACGACCAAAAAGAATTCTTAAACTACTCCTTAAATTGCTATTACATTGAAAGAACAAATAAGCAGAAAAAAATAATAGACAATCTGCAACAAATTGAACACGAGGGCAAAATCGACATGGAAGACATTTATTGAAGAGCTGCTGGTAGAGGCTAAAAGACAAGAGGACACAATCAAAGCAAGATATTAACAATGAGTTTAAAGGAAGCCGCTAAATAGCTAAAAAAACAACTTAAACATTATTATAAACAAAGGTGACAACAGTGCTATATGTAGGGCTCATGCCTTTGTATAATAAGGCGCCTTGTGAGGTTATGTTAGACCTGCGATAATTTTACGCTAAATAGGTTGGTTATGACTTCCATACTCATTGGAGTGTCTTGGGTTTTGATGATAACTTACAAAGTCAGTATCTTCTTTGGTTATGACGACGGAGATGATTCAACTCATGATGATAGTTTCTAAGTTCATTCAGTATCTTCTTTCTGATGTGAGGTTTCTAGTAGAAAACACGAAGTACAAAAATATCTCTATTCTCTGAGATTACATGATGAAGATCGGATACAATTTGTACAGGTCTGCCAATGATGATGGCTAATTCAAGTCTGACTACAATCTCGGTTACAAATCATAAAGGAAGCAGACAGTAGCTCGAACATATGAACATACACACATGACATAGATTACAAGTCACGTAGGCCGTTTGAATTATAGGTCGCTGTGGTTGTCTTAAGCAGGAAGCTATGATTACTGTTTTCAAAACAAATGAATGACCACAGGTGATGGCAACTAGACACTGACTCATTACAACACGTCATCTTAGCCTTCTTTATCGTATCTGGTCTGATTACATTCCTGCAAGCAAACTGGTTGACCTCTTGGGTCACTGGTTTTAATTAATCATAGTTTTAGTTTTTTATATATGGAATAACATTCCATATATTCTGCTTATGTAGCACTTACATATATACATGGTAATGTACAGACAAGAATACAAGAAGATGAACAACATATTAAACGACACCACAAAGTTCATTAAACTCCACAAAGACCCTACAGACCAGTTAAAGAAGAAAATGGCTAGACTAGCAAAAAAGGATAACCCACAATGCCATGAAAACATTTTCCCGAACATTGTGGGAGACTAGCCCGGGATATTGCTATGCACAGTAAAGACACTTAAAATCAACAACCTACTCAGACCCATCATATCACAGACATCCCTGTACCTTTAAGATATTTCATCACCTACATAGTTACCCCAGTTGGGAGGTGACCCTACCCAAATGGATAGACCTTGTCTGTCTAGGCCTTGGTCCCGACAACTGCTGTGGAAGTTGCAATGAAGCCTCCACAAAATAATAATAATAATAATAATAATAATAATAATAATAAGTAAAGAACATAAGAAAAAAACTGGCTCTCCACAGCAGAAAGAGAGGAACTTAACAGAGAATTAACACCCAGCAACAAAGGACAAAAAGATGAATCAAGAGACGATACCACAGAAGATGACAGAGATGACGAGCTACCAGACAACGACACACAAAGAAACCCCAAATAAGTAACAGAGAGGACGGAATGGGTGGAAAAGATCAGACAATGGATGAAGCCAGATACAGAAAGAACAAAGATCCCCTCCATGAAAGCCTACAACACAGAAATTAAGGGAGAAAACAAGGGAAGTTAACGAAATAATGAGACTAATACACACCACCGGTATCGCAGAAACAAACAACCTGGCATATGCAGGAGGAAGACTAGTAGCAGAACTCATGGGGATACAAACACCAACACCACCATTACATCCAACCCAACAGAAACCAAAACAGCAACCACCATGAAAAGGGTTCGTGGATAAACAAATCATGGTGATGAGATCAGACTTGAGTAAACTGAAAGAGTTGGCAGAAAAGAGGCTAAGATGCAAGAAACTAAGGGAGAAACTGAACGAGAAATACAAAGTACAGGGGAGGGGACTAAACAACACAATAGAAGATATAAAACAGAGACTTAAAACCAAAGCACATAAGATCCAGTGGTATATGAACAGGAATAAAAGATACCAACAGAACAAACTATTTGGAACCAACCAGAAAAGACCATACTACAGCCAACTAAGAGGGGAAGACATCCACTAGGAAATTCATAAACCCAAACTAAGTAAGAGACTGGGAAAACATATGGAGCAATCTGGTATCACACAACAAACATGCAACATGGCTCCAGGAAGTCAAGACTAAAGAAATGAGGAGAATAAGACAAAAATTCACTGAGATCACGACAGACAATCAGACACCAGCTAAAGAAAATGCCTAACTGGAAAGCCCTAGGTCCCGATGAAGTCCATAGATACTGGCTCAAAAGCTTTAAGGCCCTACATCCATGAATAACAGAGCAACTCCAGCATTGTATCACAAGCCACCATGCACCCAAATGGATGACCACAGGGAGAATATCCCTACTACAGAAAGACAAAAACAAGGGAAGTATAGCAAGTAACTGCAGGCATATCACCTTCCCACCAATAATGTGGAACTTACTAACAGGTATCATCAGTGATAGGCTATACAACTACCTAGAAGATACAAACACCATCCCCCACCAACAGAAAGACTGCAGAAAGGAAGTGTGGGAGCACAAAAGACCAGCTTCTGATAGACGAAGTGGTAATGAAGAACAGTAAGAGAAGGAAAACCAACCTAAACATGGCATGGATTAACTACAAGAAAGCCTTCGACATGATACCACACACATTGTTAAAAGAATGCCTGAAAATATGTGGCAAAGGAAAACACCATCAGCTCCCTAAGAAATACAACGCACAACTGGAATACAATACATTGGTACCTCGAGATACGAAAGGCTCAACTTATGAAAAACTCGAGATACGAAAGCCAATGCGAAAAATTTAACTGCTCTACATACGAAAAGTTTTCAAGATACGAAAGGTTTCTGAAAGTCCGAGATTCGCTTGATAACAATTTTGAAACTCGCGCCGCCTCTTAGTTCTAGTAGACTCGCCACCATCCTCCTGCTCTCCCCCATTGGTTCCTGATGCTAGCCACCGCCATGAGATCCTTCTCTCCTATTGGACAGCATCCCTCCCATCATGCATCTTATACGTACGTTGTGGCGTACCTACCCCGGCCACTTCGTACCAGAATCTTTATCGTACGCACGCAGCATTCGTTCGGTCCAACGATTTCATTTAGTAACGTAAATTCGTTAGTGATTTCGTTGTGCTACTTTATCGTGTTGTGTGAGAACCTAATTAGTATACGTACTACATAACTTAATTACGTACAGTATAGTCATGGGTCCCAAGAAAGTTGCTGAAGTTCACAGAAAGAAGAGAATGCTTTCTATGGAGACAAAAATGGAGATAATAAAAAAGTATGAAGCTGGCTTGCGGTTGAGTGTGATCGCTAAGGAATACGGCCGAAATCTGTCGATGATAGGCACCATCCTTAAGCAGAAGGAAGCCATCAAAGCAGCTACACCTTCCAAGGGCATGACTATTTTGTCCAACAAGAGGAGCCATGTGCATAATGAAATGGATTGGGGACAAAGAAATCTATGGCAATACGATAACCGAGACGGCAATCTGCCAGAAGGCCAGTGCTATTTTCGGCGATTTGATTGCCCAAGCCGAAGACAACGGTGGAGAGGGGGACTTCACCGGCAACCCCAGAGTTCAAGGCTTCTCATGGGTGGTTCGAAAAATTCCGTAAACGGACTGGCAACCTTTCGGTGGTGAAGAAATTGAAATTACGTAAAGTATAAAAAAGTAAAAAGAAATGTAAAAATCAAAAAAAGACAAAATAAATTTTATTTTGAGTTTTTTGTAAAGTTAAGTGTTACAGTTTTGTTAATGTGTTTTGTAAAGTTTAGTTTATTTTTCTGACATTTTTTTATGTGTTTCATAAAGTTAAGTGTACGTATCTGCCATTTGTCCTCCTCTGTAGCCACTTTCGGAGATAACCTCACTCGAAAGGTAAGCTTCCACATTTTATGTACAGTATTTCTTGTTTACCATGTACACTAATACACTTTATTTACAGGTTATTTTGCATTTTGTTATTAATTTAGGTATTGAATGGTCCAAATTGTTGTAGTATTTCATTGTTTATAGGTCAATTTAGCATTATTATGAAATTTACTGGGGTGTTTTTGGAGGGCTTGGAACGGATTAGCCATTTTACATGTAAAATGTGATCCAAGATACGAAAAATTCATGATACGAAGGGCGCCTCGGAACGGATTAATTTCGTATCCCGAGGTACTACTGTACTTACAAGCTCTGGAATAAGACTAGCAGAGGTTAACATCAGGAGAGGGATCTTCCAGGGTGACCCACTGTCCCCACTACACTTCGTAGTAGCCATGATTCCCATAACAAAAGTCCTGCAGAAGATGGATGCTGGGTACCAGCTCAGAAAGGAGGCAACAGAATTAACCATCTGATGTTCATCAAGCTGTATGGTAAGAGCATCAAGATACCCTAATCCAGATTATAAGTATTGTATCTGGGGTCATCAGGATGGGGTTTGGAAAAGAAAAATTTGACTTGGTCAGCATACAAAAAGAATACTTGCAAATAATAGGAGAGGATAGGGAACGCCAAGAGATGAAGGACATGATCAGGAAAGAATATATGCAGACTTAGGTGATGCTCAAGTCAAAACTCAACACTGGAAATATGATGAAAGCCATAAACACATGGGCAGTATCAGTAATCAGATACAGTGCACGAATACTGGAGTAGATGAAGGCTGAACTCCGCAGCATAGACCAGAAAACTAGGAAACGCATGACGATACACAAAGCAATACACCCATGAGCAAATAGAGACAGACTATGCATAACACAAAAGGAAGGGGGGAAAGGACTAATCCTGCCTTGTTATTGCCTTTTCAGTACGTCAATTTGAATGTTGACCCAGATAAAACTATATTACAAGGAAAATCAAATACAAAATGGTGACACTGAAGCTTCCTTGAAAAGAAGCGTTGAGTTTCATTATGAAGCAATAAGATTGAATTAACGCAGTCAGAAATGCACAAAATAATTGCAGAAAGGATAAATTACAATTCATCAGTCTCTGTAAGCCAAAATTCAATTTCGGAATGCTACATAATTTCTGTTCTTCCTTGAGGGTATCTCCTATTTTCTTCTCGATGTCCTGCATTCATTAATTGCCTTCCAAGCAACCTAAATTGGTATTACGAAAATAAAAGCATTGTCTTACCTTAGTCTTGTTGCCCATAGTTTTCGGAACTTTAGCTACCAGTATCTGTTGAAAGGAAAATGGTAGAATTAAGATTTTAGAGTTTTTCATAATTATCTGCATTTCACATAGCCTACGAAATTTGATTGGATTACCTCACTACCTTCAGTAAACGAGTTTACTAAACTAACGATATCTTAATGCTTGTATTGCTGTAATTCGTGTAGTAGATAGTTCCAAGAATGAAAATTACTTTGCAAACTAGTTGCTGGCGGTGGAAAAGTAAAATGATTAGTTTATCAGTTGGATACAAATAAGTTTGTTTCTCTCTTCCTTAAAAGGAATGCAGCTGTGGTTATCAAACTTGTAACTGCTAGACCTCAAAGAGAAGCTCAAGTGTTGCCAGAATTCGAAGTGAGTCTTACTTCAGACTCAAGAGTCTAGATGGAAATTCCACATCCAATATTACATTCTTGAATTCTTCATCTTAATAATAGGTGAAATTTGTAACAAAATTATTTCTGCTAATTAGTATGGCGCATGCATTACTCTACTTCATTAGAGGCAAACTTCTGGCATTCGCCTGTGAAAGAGTAGGGTAACAAGATTTACTTCCGAGGACCAAATGTAGCGCTTGAAGTTTCCTAGCTAACAAAACGATTAGTTGTAGTTTTGTTATAATGCCTATTGAATTTTTCACCTTAGTCTCGATGGACAAACTAGGCTACCTCAGAAGAAATAATTATTCTAGGAAAACACAGGACGTAAAGATTGAATATGACCTGTATCACAAAAGTGACTGTATGATTCAATTGATCTCATTTTTATGTTTTAGTTTTCCTAGGTTGTTCATTTTTTGATAGACTGATGATGCATGACTTATTGGAGCATTTGGAAATGAGTTTGTATTTGATGATGACAGTGCCTATGCTTATTCCCACATCCAGGCCAACCTTATCTCTGGACATCAGCTAGTAGCAGGATGCTTTCAGTTGTTGCAGTCATGTCCATCCACTGTATCTCACCATGTGGCATCGTGGTTTTCAGAGCTTACCCACTCTTGATCAAGGTATGAATGGTGCCATGCCAGTGAGCACGGGCATTGTAGAGTTATGTACCTGAGAGTCAGTGATGATGCTAGACTCCTGGGCAAGAGTCACAAGAGGATGTTCTCCCTTGATCAAGCATCAGAAGATAAACAAGGTTACCAGTAACAGCTCCAAGGTCGATTTCCTTTTTTCCCTGGATCATTAGGAAGGAGGGAGAGGGAACAGAAATTGCCATGTGGTCTTAAATGAAACAGAACTTCCCATTATACACAATATTCTTATTTAATCTGATAAAATTGTCCATAATTGATACAACTTTATCTAAATTCATAGTTTTTGGCAACAGCTTTTTGGTTTGGCAATGGAAAATTGTATGCAACTCTTTCAAATGTATGTATGGAATTTTATGAAATGCAATATCTTCTTAATGTTAACAAATTTTACACTGAAATGGTACAGATATGTCTGTGGCATAATATGCCTGTTGCCTTTGGATAGGGATGCCTTAGGGTTTTTGAACTTCTGAATACCTTTTTGCCATCCACAAAATTTAGATTGGAAATAGAAAAAAATAAAGCTAGTTCACATCATGGCACAGTCTGTATGAGATGCGTCAACAGTTTTAGATTCAAAATTGTATTGCAAACCTACAGTTCAGAATATTTTATTTACAATTTTTCCAGCCATCATCCTAAAGCAGAAAATAAGTTTTTCAGTTATGATTTGAAAGCATTACAATGTCTGATTATGGTTTGCACAAAGAAATTCAAAATGTGCAATTGCAGAAGAATTGTGTTATCTATTTGATTCTGCTGATGGTTACCTCCAAAGAACCAGTAAACGTTTTCTAGTAGTGACAGATCAAGCACTTTTGTATGAAAATATTTTAGTTTTATAATACAATGAAGAGGATTCAACGATTGTAATTAACTTGTTGCTTAAAAAAATGTTGCTTCCAATAACAATCCTTCTGTCAAGAGCTCACTTTGTTGTAACAAACCAGTAGTGCCAGCAGAAGGGGTGTACAAACTCAATTAAAAACTGAAAGACAGTGGCAGAAGATAAATGAGATATTCAAAAACAATCACGTGCCATCTTTGTAATGAGAATAAACTTTGACCATCCTATCAACAAGCATTCAGCTAAAGTAACCTTTTAAAGTTCTTCAATACACGGCAGATTGTATGTTTAAGGGTGCCTTATTAACTCTCAGAGATATAAACTGAGAATGGTCTTTGTAATGAAAAGCGAATTACCGAAAGTTTACTCTTAAAGACTGGAGTAAAACGAGCTGTTGAATAATTTTACCAATTGCTTATTTGTGTATTTCCATTTTGATAACTGCATTTTCCACCAAGTATATTTTGTTTTTGTTATTTTTTGTGCATAATTTAGCTTGTTAATGGTTTTACTGTGTTACCTCATATTGTTTTCCTTTGTAAGTTATGTTCTTGAAAATGCTCAGTATCCTGAAGATTACTATAATAAAAGTTGAAGGTCTTGGTATCTCCTCGTGATTTTAATGATATATATATATATATATATATATTATATATATATATATATATTATATATATATATATATATATATATGTATGAATGGCAAAAATGTTCTGTTACAACAGAATTTCATCTAATAAAAGGAGGTAATGAACATCTCATAGGGTGCCTTGGATTAAGATGTCATAGTTAAAATCTTCCTTCAACCAATGCCTAAGAGGATTAAGAGGAATGAGTCTGATCACATCACCGTGATTCATATATACGCACTAAGCTACAAATGTCCTTTAACATTTAATTTGCTCTACCTCAGAATTAATATATTTCATATATGTTAACTGAAGGATATTTGTAACTTTATATATATATATATATATATATATCTTATATATATATATATATATATATATATATATATATATGTATATATATATATATATATATATATATTATATACAGTGGTATCTCGAGATACGAAAGGCTCAACTTATGAAAAACTCGAGATACGAAAGCTGACACGAAAAATTTTACTGCTCTACATACGAAAAGCTTTCAAGATATGAAAGGTTACTGAAAGTCTGAGATTTGCCCGATAACAATTTTGAAACTCGCGCTGCGCGCCGCCATCTTAGTTCTAGTAGACTCGCCACCATCCTCCTGCTCTCCCATTGGTTCCTGATGCTAGCCAAGCCATGAGATCCTTCTCTCCTATTGGACAGCATCCCTCCCATCATGCATCTTACGTGGTGGCGTGCCTTCACTCGGCCACTTCGCACCCGAAGCTTTATCGTACGCATGCGGCATTTGTTCGGTCCAACGATTTCGTTTAGCATCGTAAATTCGTTAGCGATTTCGTTGTGCTACTTTATCGTGTTGTGAGAACCTAATTAGTATACGTACTACATACGTAACTTAATTACGTACAGTAAATATAGTCATGGGGTCCCAAGAAAGTTGCTGATAGTCACAGAGAAGAGAATGCTTTCTATGGAGACAAAGATGGAGATAATAAAAAAGTATGAAGCTGGCTTGCGGTTGAGTGTGATCGCTAAGGAATACGGCTGAAATCCGTCGACGATAGGCACCATCCTTAAGCAGAAGGAAGCCATCAAAGCAGCTACACCTTCCAAGGGCGTGACTATTTTGTCCAACCATCAAGAGGAGCCATGTGCATAATGAAATGGAAAGGTTGCTTCTTGTATGGACAAAGAAATCGATGGTGATACGATAACCGAGACGGCAATCTGCCAGAAGGCCAGCGCTATTTTCGGTGATTTGATTGCCCGAGCCGAAGACGACGGCGGAGAGGGGACATCAACGGCAACCCCAGAGTTCAAGACTTCTCATGGGTGGTTCGAAAAATTCCGTAAACGGACTGGCTTCCATTCAGTGGTGAAGAAATTGAAATTACATAAGGTATAAAAAAGTAAAAAGAAATGTAAAAATCAAAAAAAGACAAAATAAATTTTATTTTAAGTTTTTTGTAAAGTTAAGTGTTACAGTTTTGTTAATGTGTAAAGTTTAGTTTGTTTTTGTTTTTCTGACATTTTTTTTATGTGTTTCGTAAAGTTAAGTGTACGTATCTGCCGTTCGTCCTCCTCCTCTGCCGCCACTTTCGGAGATAGCCTCACTCGAAAGGTAAGCTTCCACATTTTACGTTACAGTAATAATATTTCTTGTACACTAATATACACTTTATTTACAGGTTGCATTTTTATCATTAAGTTACGTATTGAATGGTCCAAATTGTTGTAGTATTTCATTGTTATAGGTCAATTTACCTTTATTATGAAAATTTACTGGGGTGTTTTTGGAGCGCTTGGAACGGATCAGCCATTTTACATGTAAAATGTGGTCCAAGATACGAAAAGCTCATGTACGAAAGGCGCCCTTCCTGGAACGGATTAATTTCTATCTCGAGGTACTACTGTGTATATATATATATATATATATATATATATATATATATATATATATATACGTATATATATATATATATATATATATATATATATATATATATATATATATATATATATATATATATATATATATATATATATACAGGCAGTCCCCAGTTATTGGAGGACTTGGTTAATGGCAGCCCGGTTTCATGGTATTTGTCTAGAGCTATAAAATCAGGGGATTTACAGCATTGATCCACTGAGTTTCAGTTATCAGCACCATAAGGTGCCAATAATAGA
>NC_061094.1:25543337-25631834 GCF_015104395.2 Macrobrachium nipponense | reverse complement strand
TAGTGTTTCGTTTGTTGATACAACACCCAGATAGCTTATTTTCCTTCACTATTTTATAACATCATCATCTGTTTCATACCAGTCATTGAATATCATCATATTACTTTAATATTTGGTATTTAACACACACTAACCAGCTTTTTTTTTTCTGCTGTTTGTTTATAAGAATGGCTTAGAATTCAACACATCACGCAGGCAAATTACCCGTTTGTTGAATTCTATTTGCTTTTTTCTAGGTTTTCTATAATCAGACGACAATGCAAAAATACAGCAGCTGATCCATTGCACCCCAACCCTTTGGCTTTATTGATTTTTTTTCCATCCTGTATTTTTGTAGACATGATTTCATGTGTCAACTTCAGTTGCTCATTTATATAAATACTTGTAAACATAAGTCTATATTTCATCTTGACTCATGTTAGTTTTTTCAGTCTTTTGAAAATATCCCTATATGTCAAATGTCTTTTCCTTCTTTGAATCTTCTGATTAATAAGCTTCTAAGATATGCAAATTATCTCATCCTCTTCTTTGTTGCATAAATCCTACTTATGCTTGATAGGTTTTCCGAGTATTTAATGTCTCTATGGTATTTCATACGGTATTTCTTTTCATAACTTTGTGCATACATTTTGTCCAGTATCTTTTTACAGCTACTGGAATATTTTTTTGGAGTCTGAGTTTTTCTATTCACATAAGTATCTTCTGAATTCTTAGCTTTTCATGTAGATACCACAAAAACATCTTTCTGATTCTTTTGTTAGTACAGCATTAGGGCTTTATAGCTCATCTGAATTTTCATTCTTATTCAGTTAGTGTTTAACATCTTGTTCCGTTACGCTCATTGATTATTGAATGGATTTGCCTGATCATAGATTTAAATCGAATACTTAATACCATAGTCAAAATCGATCTTTCATAGCACCATGTAGTATACATTCGATTTTAGGCTCATGAAGTATTTTCTTTTCCCGTAATTATCATCCACGTTATTTACGTATTTCTTTATATAATTCCTATTCTACATTTCCTTGATTTTGTTCTCTGTAATCTGGTAATTATTTTGTTTTCCTGTCATATGCCAAATTTTGTAAAAAAAAAAATTTCTCTCAGTACCTGTGATATATATATATATATATATATATATATATATATATAATATATATATATATATATATATGTGTGTGTATTAATCATTCTCCTAACGTAGAGCGGGTTCTGAGAAAATGAAAGCTAATGAATACTTACTTCAACATTCATACTTGAATTACTGATCGCAGGAGACCCCAAGCAGACGACTTCCAAAACACCAGCCACTCATCCTTACACTCATGTCCTGGATATTGAAGACTCTTCTTCCAATACTTCATTTGTCCTTTTTAGTTAAAGTCTTGTTCTCCGTCTTCCTCCCAACATTTCTGAAATTCATACTCTTTTCACCAGTCTATGATCCTTCACACTTTCCTTGATTGAATTAATTCAAGATCAAGACACCGATTCATTCATTCACCTATGCTAACCATATGTTACCCAAACCCCCTTCTACTATACCTATTTCCACATTTCTCGCCTCTTTAATTCCTCTTATACCAAAGTTGTTATGTAGCAGAGACAATTCGTCACCATAGATTACATCTTTCAGTTACATTCAACATAGACATTTCCCTTACATAGCGGAGTGTTGGGTTCAGCAAGCTCTTCATTCTCATCTCGCTTTAGCATTCTACGATTTTCCCGCCTCTTTTCTGTTTCTATCTGCCACGATTTCTTTCATTTGCCTTAAGTAAAATTTCCCCGAAACTTCAAGAAAAGACATATAAGTGCTTCTCAGATCATTTTTCCCGTCTGTGCTTGAGGCCTTCTCTTTACTTTGTTAAATATTCCTTTTTGGCATACTTGTTCTAATTTTACATTAAGAATTACGTGAGGATTAATTTGTCATTGTCCAACTCCATCTTCCTTTCAATTCTAGTGAATCCTTCCCATTTCAGGAATGGGCCTGAAGGATTTACTCTATTTTCAGTTTTCTGAAAAGAAAACGATTGTGTCGGCTTTGTCTTTCCGTCCGCACTTTTTTTGTCCGCCATCAGACCTTAAAAACTATTAAGGCTGACTGTAAATCAGTATGTTGATCATCCACCCCACAATCATCAAACATACCAAATTGCAGTATACTCTAGCATCAGTAGTTTTTATTCTATTTATGGTTGAAGTTAGCCATGATCGTGCTTCTGGCAAAGCAACAACACAGGCCACCACGGCTGGCTGAGATTTTATGGGCCGCGGCTCATATAGCATTATATCCAGACCACAGAGAGATAAATCTAATTTCGGTTGCTTTGATTGTACGCTGTACAGAACACTCGACTGCTCGGGAGAAACTTCGGCACATTTTTTTACTTGTTTTTTAATGGATGTGCTTAGACAGAGGCTTGTTGGTAACCTGTTCAGCTGGTCTACTCGGATTCACCACCTTGGAAGTGTAAATGCTGAGACAGAAGACGCAGGGAGCTATTACAGAGAATGCTGAAGCTCTAGTAGGGTGAGTGAAAAGAATCTTTTAGCGTACTAGCAAGACAGAATATGCACAGACAACGGATATTTTTTTCTTATGATAAGAAGATTTACATAACTGGGATGATAATATTTGTGAGTCACTAAAAGAGGATATTATCGTGAAATTCAATGGTAACTTCTTGAAGCCACATTCTCACCCAAATAAAAGTAAAGTGTCTTTGAGATTATGATTTTTCCAGATTTACTGTATATTAAACCTTCGTTGAAGGTGATTATTTAGCTGCATTGTGGCGTTTTCTGATAAAAGAATATGCATTACTGAGCCTGTCTGCTTTCTGAGTGGATTGCTCTGACAGAAATTGTACTTATTTTTTCATTGCAATTTTTGAGAAATAATCCCTGATAAAAAAGGATATTTGTGGTATTCTTACTTTGTTAAAACGTTTAAGTTGAGGAGAAGTTGACTGTCTTTAATTTTGTTATTAATAGGTTAAGGCATTTAGGTTGCATGGGAAAAACTGACTGTACTTTAAATGCGTTACTTACGTTAAGGCATTGAGGTTAAGAAATTTGAATGTAGTTGATTGTATTTTCTCTGATTCCCACCAAAATTGAAATAAAAAGAGGAAAAAATTGGAGTAATAAATTTTCTTCTGTATGTAGGTATAAGTACGTTTCGATCCAGGTTAGCTGACTGGTTAAGTAGGTAGGTACAGCCAGCAACAAAAGCCAGTACTACATAGTTAGAATGGTTCGAATGGGAGGAGGAGGGAAATTACAGTAATCAGGCAAAGAAATGCAATAATGAATGAAATATATTTGGACAAAGAGATAAGAGAAGAGAAGAGAAGAGAGAGAGAGAGAGAGAAATAGAGTATGAGGAACGGTAACGAAAGAAATGCATACAGTGTACAGAGAGAGAGAGAGAGAGAGAGAGAGAGAGAGAGAGAGAGAGAGAGAGAGAGAGAGAGAGACTGAGCTTTTATTCCTGTTTAATTATTAATCTAATGGATATATTTGAGAACTGCTTTAAGAAATGTTATCGTATATGTTTTGGAAAATAATTATTATGAAATCTTATCAAATCGTATTGTTGTAAATCGTTATATTTTCTATATATAAAAAGCCTTAAATATTATTGGAACTGACTATTCATATTAATATTATTCAGACGGAAATGTCCTTCTTTTTCATTAACCTATAGCAGCTGTATTCTCTCTCTCTCTCTCTTTCCTTGCACGTTTGATGGCAATGATGCCTCACTGCTGGGGTGTCATCACAGGGCCAAATCATTGCAGAAGGGTTTTGTTTAATCAGCAGTGAGCGCCCTCCCTCTGCTCATTGGCACTGCTCACCATAACAACACTTCTTAAAATTCCTTGAAACAGGTTTCCATTTGTAGTTCGTCTTCTGGAGGATCCCTCATATGAACATTGACAATTTCACCTTGCACAAAATCGGTTTATTAATAGCTTCTTTCTCATTTTGCTTGATCTTCTTTTGTCTCTTAGGAAATCAGAGTTTTTCTTTTTCTATCGATGTTCTTGCTATCCTTCTGTTTGACTTCTCTTTGTTTTATCTCTCTTTCCTCCAGCTCCTCCCATTTCCACTTCCAGGACTCCTTCGTGTATCCAGTCTTCCTTTATTTCTCGTCTCCTTGTATCTCTTCTCTGCAGACCTTCATGCAGCCTTTTTCTGTTTTCTCTCAGCCCTCCCCCTCCTCTCTACAACTAATGCCATCTGAATTTCTTCTTAGTACCTATAGGAACGTTCTTTTTGACCTCTCGCCTTCCTGGAGCCTCCTGTCCTCTGTCTTTTCTAAGTGAGCAGTTATGCAGTCTTTGGCATTCTCAGGATTCTTTTTTAACTCCTCCAGAAGTATTCCGTCCTGCACCTGCAAAAGTAGCCTATCTCTTCCATCTGCTTTTGAAATTTTTCTTAACTCTCTCTCTCTCTCCTTGTGCTTTTAACGGCATGATGCCTCACTGCTGGGGTTTCATCACAGGGCCAAATCATTGCTGAGGGGTTTTGTTTAGCCAGCAATGAGCGCTTTCCCTCTGCTCATTGGCACTGCTTACCAAAAAAATACTGTAGTTCTTGAAGTATTTCTCCAACTCTGAATTTATATATATTCAGAATTTCTGATCATATATAAATTTAGAATTTCCTGACATGGTGTCATTTGCTTTTCAACTTCTTTTTGAACAATAACTTGTTTGTGGACGGCCCTCTGACAGCTTGTACTGTAGTTCTTGAAGTTGTGTATCGATCCAACTCTGAATTTATATATATTCAGAATTTCTGAATATATATAAATTTAGAATTTCCTGACATGGTGTGACTTGTTTGTGGATGGTCATCTGACAGCTTGCTTGTACTATGATGTTTCCACATTTTGGAGGGTTCCATATATGTAGCAGACATTTGGTTTCCTCCAAAAACTTGTTTTAATTCCTTGTTGTGTTTGATGCAGACTCTCTCGTGGAGGGTGAGGAAAAGAACTTGAAGCGGAAGGTTGGTTTGAGAATCTGCCGTAGGCTTCGACTCGTATCTTCTCGATTTCGAAGTCTTCCTCCTTCCTGGAAGACAGACGGAGACAGCGTGTTCGTTCGTTCGTCCTCTTCCATGTATGTCTTGAAGGGCGCTTTCCCGTTGGGATTCTTGATGACTTGGGAAGCCTTTCATACTCTTGAGTTCCGCCACCTTAAGTTCACACTGGGGTCGACGCTTTTCCTTTGTGAGGTCTTCCACTTCCTTAAGCAGGCGCTAGAACCTGAGCTTGAGGTCTTTCCTCTCGGATTCGCGCTGCCTCGGTCGCGTCACTTTGTTCCTGGATGAGCCTCGCCATCCGCGATGCTTATTCAGTCCCGAGCTGCTGGCTTTCTCCTTCTGTTGTAGGAGTTTCTCAGACCTTTGAAGCTGGCAGTTTGCCTTTGCTATTTGCACAGAAAACTCCCTCAAATAATGCGTCGTCTTCTGCCCAATTTCCTTTGTGTTGTACTTCATCTGGTGATTTTCTTCTGTGATCTTGATGATCTTGTTTTCCAGCTGTTGTTTCTCCTTCTTCAGAAACAAAGTTTCAGCCTCGAGTGAGTGGGCCCTCTCTGTTGCAACATCTCATGAGTGATCTGTCCAATGCCTTCATAGTAGTCGACCTCTGCTGCAACTGACGATTTATTACATCAAGTTCACCTGCTGGATGGTGTCTCGCAAGGCCTCAATTCTCTCGTCCAGTTCCTTTTCCTTGGGCTCTGCAGCTCCATCCTCACAGATCTACATCCTCACCAGTGAATAGGCCGCTACAGCAAACAAGATGACTATTTCTGCGTCAGACTTCTCTCAGTAAATCGCTAGACATGAGGACTTCAACGTCTGAACAACAGCTGCTGCCGAGGCCAGACAAGGCCATATTTTCTTCAAGCTGGAATCCATATCTGCAGAGGCCATACCCAGTCCTTACACACACTCCTCTCTCTCGATTCTTCATTGAGTTTCTATATATCACGAGAGATATTTCGATTTGTCAAAATATATCAGGAAGTATTTTGAAAGATTTGGATAATGTCTTGGGTCTCTTGGTGTTATAAATTGCTGAAATAATCTCTCTCTCTCTCTCTCTCTCTCGCTTTGCAGTGACAAGCGTAATCTTAGAGTATTAAGGAATAGAGAGAGAGAGAGATGGATTGTATTTTAGCGCAGAAAAACAGTGTATAGGTATATATGTGAAATCAATCCGTTTTCACCATAACTTGTTTCGTGTATATTGCCTTCAATTAAGGATATTTTTATTATTTTCTCCATCTATTTCTTATATATATATCTATATATATATATATTATCATTATATATATATATATACATACAAAACAACCTTATCAGAAAATATATATAGATATATATATATATATATATATATATATCATACAAACAATCTTATCAGAATATATATATATATATAATATATATATATATATATATATATATATATATAATATATATATATACATACATACACACCACACTTATGAGAGAGAGAGAGAGAGAGAGAGAGAGAGAGAGAGAGAGAGAGAGAGAGAGAGAGAGAGAGAGAGAGAGAGAGTCTGCGGTATTTTTCTTTGAGTTTATCATAATACACAAAGTAGACTATGCATAAGATTGGAAGAGGATTTATTTGATTTGTAATATTTTTCTAATTCCAGAAAAGGGATGAGTTTGTCATATCATTCTATGTCACGTAATACTTATAGCAAAAATATTCACGTACAAACAAGGGTTGAGTTTGTGATATTTGTTAAACATTTAATTATAAAAAAAATTAAATACCATTTGCCAGTATTACTAAAATATAATGAAAGTCTATTTCAGAATCTTTACTCTCTCCCTTTTGTTCTTCTACAGTTTACATCTTTTCAAAAGAAACAGGAAAAATCTGAATATGTTTGGTAACTCATAAGACATCACTATACCCCCTCCAACCCCCTTAAGGAGTTTCGTAATTTATGAAGGGCTCCTCATTGGTTGCTGCAATGTGTGATCCACAGTTTGGCTTTTTATCCCTTCTGCAGTTTCTTGTCAGGAAATCTTAAACACAAAATTCACAAAAATTATTTCTGAATCTCATATGTCACATATTAACGACAGGCTTCCTGCACTGACCTGCAGACATTTTTAAGGTATATATGGGGCTACTCACAGATCTTATAAAAGAAACTATTTTTTAATTACAGTATAAATTTCATTACAATCTGCATGAATTCATATTCATACAGTTGTGATTCAGGGGAGAGGACACTGTGTGTACTTTACAGAACTAAATCAAGTGAACCATGACGTAAAAGCTTTTTGAAAATTTTCAAGTACAATTATTACTAGGAGGTACATATATAAAGCAATGTAACAATCCACAGTTATACGGACCTATAATTCAACGTGCTTATTTACATTGTACAGTCTCAGGTGGGCTAGCTTGTAAGAATAACTTAACTTTCATAACTAGCCAAGACTTGAGCTGTGGAGAAGGACAGATGAAAACAATAAACTATTCCTGAAGGTTGCCAAGTTAGGCTATTATTGCTAAGCTAAGGTTAGGCTATGGTAGGCTACATTTAGTTATTTGATGATCAACCCTGGTAGACTAGCTAGTTGGTAAAGTTTACTTGCAGACCAGCTAGTTTGTTAAGTTCACTTGTGGCCCAGCTAGTTGGTTAAATTTACTTGTAGATGAGCTAGTTGGTTTACATTTAAAACTATAATGTAGTATGAATTTGAAGTATTCTTTTAGGGTAAAAATGATAATGGTAAAATTGAAGAATACCTTACTACCTTTTGGTGTTCTGGCAGATCAACTTCAGTTAATACATGGGGGTTTAAGAACTTATTGATAACATGGAAAACAACAGCATAACACTTCGTTAAGACTTAAAACTACAGCAGGCCTAAGGTCAGGCCTCAAGATACAATGTATACAAAGACCTGAATGCAAGACTAGAAATATAGTCCTAAACTATAGTAATTGAGATGATAAAATGAAGAATTTAAATTTTACTACTTATAACAATCATATTTTTAATAAGTCCCATTCTAATTTTTTTTTAAATTATTGCTTTTGGATATAAACTATGCACTTTACAGTGCCATTTTACAAATGTCTATTTTGAAATAAACTTTGGCTTTTTATTTTGTTTTCTTTGTCACCCATATTTTCTTAACTATTATCAATCAAATGCAGTCACATTTAATGTGTTTTTAAATATGTCAATGGACGGCAATATAGATGGGCAATTTTCCCAGTGGTAGTTTACCCAGTGGCAATAGTCCTAGTGACGTGTATATATACTATATATACTATATATATATTATATAATATATATATATTATATAATATATATATATATATTAGATATATTTGTATATATACATACACAAATACATATATATATATATATATATATATATATATATATATATATATATATATATATATATATATGTCTGATCACAACACCGTGATTCATATGTATGCATTAAGCTACAAATGTCCTTTAATATCTAATTCGCTTTACCTCAGAATTAATATATTTTCGTATATATTAACTGAAAGGGAATTATTAGTTGGTAGTAATTTCGTTGGCTCCCAGGCGCGAACCTACGTAGGAACCCAGAAATCAGGATGTACAGTGAAGCGCCTTTAACCACACAGCTACCACAAGAGGATATAAGTTACATCAACTTATATCCTCTCGTGGTAGCTGTGTGGTTAAAGGCGCTTCACTGTACGTCCTCATTTCTGGGTTCCAAGGTTCGTGCCCGGGAGCCAACGAAATTATTATCAATTAAGAATTGCCCATCAGTTAACATATATTACATATAGCTAAGACGTGACCGATCTGCCCAGGTCTAAAGACTGTTACCCAATAATTTGAGACACTAAAAATATGTTAATAGTATACGGCTTTGCAACACCTGCATCCTTTATACCCTGCTATCATTATATTAATGCACCGATTCAAACATCCACTTCATTTCACATAATTTATTTTCATCAAGAGTTTCAGAAACAATATAATAAATATAATATAATATGAGAAATATAGCAAATTAAAATACTTTCTATAAGTAGCCTAGATGGTTGCGAGGGGCGGAGCCAAGTGGCCCGTCACACTCAAATACTGGTAACTCAACCAAGTTATGCCATAAATACAAATCCTGTAGTACTAGAGTAGCATATCCAATAATGTGTTCTTATCATAGCTTAGTTAATAAAATAATACCTTTGCAAAATTGATGCATTGATGGCTCACACAACCCACGGCTATAAAATCTGGTGTGTAACATCTTTGTGACTAGATTCGCATATTATTGGTAATACAGGTAATTATAGTCCAGTCAATCTAGAGCAAAAAAAGATGCAGCCAAGCACAAGTTGGTAGAGTAGGGATTGACGGTTTCGTGATCCTTGGCCACATCCAAATAACATGAAACGTTTACCATTATTTAAAGTGTATCAAGTGATTTAAGATGTAGGACAGAACGACAAATGGAGAGAGAGAGAGAGAGAGAGAGAGAGAGAGAGAGAGAGAGAGAGAGAGAGAGAGAGAGCTGCTTATACGATAATGAAAAAGGATATTTCCGTCTGAATAATATTAATATGAATAGTCAGTTCCAACAATATTTAAGGCTTCTTTTTTACATAGAAAATATGATAACGATTTAAAGCAGTACTATAAGATAAGATTTCATAATAATTATTTACCAAAAAATACACGATAACATTTCTTAAAGCAGAAGGTCTCAACTATATCCATCAGATTAATAACTAAAAGGAATAAAAGCACTCTCTCTCTCTCCATAAACTGTACGCATTTCTTTCATTACAGTTCTTCGTATTCTCTCTCTCTCTCTCTTCTCTTTTCCCTCTCTCTTCTCTCTCTCTCTCTCTCTCTCTCTCTCTCTCTCTGTTTTTGTCCGTATATTTGATTCGTTATTGTATTTCTCTGCCTGAATACCGTAATTTCCCTCATCCTCCCACTCGAACCATTCTACCTATGTACTGGTTGTTTGAACAAAGGCCACCTTTCAGGGCAATAAGGGCATGATCTCTCAGAGCCAGGTTTGGCGGGGCGACGCTGGTTTTGTTGCTGGCTGTACCTACTGTCACAAAATTTGACTGTCTAATGTGAGTGAGATTCTAAAATAAAGTAGTTGTACATGGATTGTGCCTTTGTTCTCCTTTCATGTCCTGCTATTTACAGGAATCAATCTTTTTTTTTATTATTTAAGCCTTACTGACAGTAGTTCGTCCCATCGAAGAGCGCAGCAAATTTACAGGATTCATAGTGAACATGCCAAATATTGACAAAGAGATACTAGACACTGAAGTGCCTAACCTTCATCACCATAATCGTAAATCAAACTGAAAACAACCAGTTAAAACGGGGCTGATCGAAATTCAAGCAAGGAATCGTCGACAACACGTAAATTACTAAGTATACAGCAGCAGAGCCAGATGGGCTGAATCTGGAATTTGTATTCTTTAAAAAAAAAAAAAGTCAACAATTTTTGGACAGCCAGAGTTTATCATTAATCTTACCAAATTATGCCTTAACAAAAAAGGCCTCTTGCCCCTTAAGCAGCCCAAGTGTTCAATGAAACAGAAAATAGCATTAAAGCAAATGCTGCAGTATAAGCACACGCAGGGACTAAAGGCAAGGCGTGTTTTCTTAACGACCTACATCAGTATGAAATACCTACATAACAAATGCAAATGAAGTGTTAGATCTGCAGACTTGAGAAAGGCATTCAGCTTAACACAATGCGGAAAACAGCAAAAACGATTTAAGAAAATAGGATACATCCTGACATGAGAGAAGTAACTAATGGCAAATACTGATATGACACGACTCACCTGGACTTACGTGGTTTGGGAAGCTACACATGCAAATACGTACACACACACACCCATTATATATATATATATATATATATATATATATATATATATATATAATATATATATATATATATATATATATATAGATATATATATATATATATATATATATGAGCGCGTGTGTGTGTTTGTATGTATGCACTTTGAATATATATATATATATATATATATATATATATATATATATATATATATATATATGGGTGTGTGTTAGTGTTTGTTTGTGCGTACTTTACTATATATATGTATATGTATATATATATATATATATATCTATATATATATTATATATATATATATATATATATATATAATGTGTATATATATTACACATAAAGTACCAATCCTTATTTACTTTATCAAACAATATTAGTGTTCTATCATTTATAAAAAACCACAATCACAACAAATCAGGGTACAGAACAATGGATATACGTATGTGCCTAATCTAAAGGTGTCATATCCACTCATCCATTGTATTTTTTGGTGTCACTGATATGTACTGGCATATGCGTGCTCAGCACCAGACCGTGACACTACTAGTCATCCTAAGGGTACAAATCTCTGTGCACTCTTTCCAAGGTATATAGCTTGATCTTTCTTTTTTCTGTTTAAGTGACGAGCATTTAATGCCCCTCAAACTGCAATTGGTCATCACAGGTACTATATCTCAGCATTATACAAATTTGTTTCAGAAGTCCAGATTTTTTTGGAAAATGTTAAAACATGCAGTACATAATATCATGTTTAATAGCATTCATGTGCATGAGTCTACACACACACTTGCTTAGTAAAAAATTACTTACTCACAAATAGAATTTAAATGACCAAGTGCTCCAGCCCTAGCTATGATTCAAACCAGGGGTTTTGGTTTAGAAACAGTTATACTGTAAACAGTTGACTTTACTATTCGGCTATCAAAGATATTATATATATATATATATATTATATATATATTATATATATATATTAATATATATTAATATATATATTATATATATATATATTATAATATATATATATATATATATATATATATATATATATATATATATTTATATATATATATATATGATATATATATTATATATAATATTATTTATATATATATATATATATATATATATATATATAAATATATATATATATATATATATATATATATATATAATATATATATATATATATATACACATATATATATCCCTGTATATAAAATTTATATATATATATATATATATATATATATATATTATATATACTCCCAAATGTATTGAAACAATTCACTTAGTGGAAAAATCACTATGCCATGGAATAACTTACAAAGTGAATTTTAAATGACTATGGGTTCTGCCCTTGCCATGATTTAAACGCTGGGTTTTGTTTTAAAGTGATACTGTTAACAGTTGACTCTACCATTTGGCTATCAAGATATATGTATATACATATATATATATATATATATATATATATATATATATATATATATATATATATATATATATACAGGCAGTTCCCAGTTATCGGTGGGGTTCTGTTCTCGGCAGGGTGTTGATAAGTGAAAACTGCCATTAATTGAAACTTGACAATTTATGGTGCTTATGGCATCGACAACCGGTTAATGGTGCCCCTGTTAGGTATGTTATGGCACCATAACTCTATTATTGGCACCTTATGGTGCTGATAACTGAAACTCAGTGCATCACGGTGCCGTAAATCCCCAATTTTATGGCTCTAGACAAATACCATGAAATCGGGCTGCCATTAACCAAGTCCTCCAATAACTGGGGAATGCCTATATATTATATATATATATATATATATATATATATATATATATATATATATATATATATATATTTATATATATATATATATATATATATATATATATATATATATATATATATTAAGTTACAAATGTCCTTCAGTTAACATATATGAAAATATATTAATTCTGAGGTAGAGCAAATTAAATGTTAAAGGACATTTGTAGCTTAGTGCATATATATGAATCACGGTGACGTGATCAGACTCAATTCCTCTTTAATCCTCTTAGGCATTGGTTGAAGGAAGATTTAACTAGTCATCTTAATCCAAGGCGCCCTATGAGATGTTCATTACCTCCCATTTATTAGATGAAATTCTGTTGTAAAAGAACATTTTACCAGTCATATATATATATATATATATCTATATATATATATATATATATATATATATATATATATATATATATATATATATATAAAACATTAAAATCAAGAGGAGATACCGAGACATTTCAACTTTTAATTAAAGTAATTTTAACTCAGGATACTGAGAATTTTTCAAGAACATAACTTACAAAGGAAAACAATATGAGGTAACACATAGTAAAACCATTAAAAAGTTAAATTAAGCACAAAAAATAACAAAAACAAAATATACTTGGTGGAAAATGCAGCTCCCAAATTGGAAATACACAAATAAGCAATTGGTAAAATTATTCAACAGCTCGTTTTACTTCAGTCTTTAAGAGTAAAACTTTCCAGTAATTCGCTTTTCTTACAAAGACCATTCTCAAGTTTATATCTCTGAGAGTTAATAAGGCACCCTTAAACATACAATCTGCCGTGTATTGAAGAACTTTAAAAGGTTACTTTAGCTGAATGCTTGTTGATAGGATGGTCAAAGTTTATTCCATTACAAAAGATGGCACGTGAATTGTTTTTGAATATCTCATTTATCTTCTGCCACTGTCTTTCAGTTTTTAATTGAGTTTGTACACCCCTTCTGCTGGCACTACTGGTTTGTTACAACAAAGTGAGCTCTTGACAGAAGGATTGTTATTGGAAGCAACATTTTTTAAGCAACAAGTTAATTACAATCGTTGAATCCTCCTCATTGTATTATAAAACTAAAATATTTTCATACAAAAGTGCTTGATCTGTCACTACTAGAAAACTTTTACTGGTTCTTTGGAGGTAACCATCAGCAGAATCAAATAGATAACACAATTCTTCTGCAATTGCACATTTTGAATTTCTTTGTGCAAACCATAATCAGACATTGTAATGCTTTCAAATCATAACTGAAAAACTTATTTTCTGCTTTAGGGTGATGGCTGGAAAAACTGTAAATAAAATATTCTGAACTGTAGGTTTGCAATAAAATTTTGAATCTAAAACTGTTGACGCATCTCATACAGACTGTGCCATGATGTGAACTAGCTTTATTTTTTTCTATTTCCAATCTAAATTTTGTGGATGGTAAAAAGGCATTCAGAAGTTCAAAAACCCTAAGGCATCCCTATCCAAAGGCAACAGGCATATCATGCCACAGACATATCTGCACCATTTCAGTGTAAAATTTGTTATCATTAAGAAGATATTGCATTTCATAAAATTCCAAACATACATTTGAAAGAGTTGCATACGATTTTCCATTGCCAAACCAAAAAGCTGTTGCCAAAAACTATGAATTTAGATAAAAGTTGTATCAATTATGGACAATTTTATCAGATTAAATAAGAATATTGTGTATAATGGGAAGTTCTGTTTCATTTAAGACTACATGGCAATTTCTGTTCCCTCTCCCTCCTTCCTAATGATCCAGGGAAAAAATAAAATCGACCTTGGAGCTGTTACTGGTAACCTTGTTTATCTTCTAATGCCTGATAAAGGGAGAAGGTCCTCTTGTGACTCTTGGCCAGGAGTCTAGCATCATCACTGACTCTCAGGTACATAACTCTACAATCCCCGTGCTCACTGGCATGGCACCATTCATACCTTGATCAAGAGTCGGTAAGCTCTGAAAACCACGATGCCACATGGCGAGATACAGTGGATGGACATGACTGCAACAACTGAAAGCATCCTGCTACTAGCTGATGTCCAGAGATAAGGTTGGCCTGGATGTGGGAATAAGCATAGGCACTGTCATCATCAAATACAAACTCATTTCCAAATGCTCCAATAAGTCATGCATCATCAGTCTATACAAAAATGAACAACCTAGGGAAAACTAACATAAAAATGAGATCAATTGAATCATTCAGTCACTTTTGTGATACAGGTCATATTCAATCTTTACGTCCTGTGTTTTCCTAGAATAATTATTTCTTCTGAGGTAGCCTAGTTTGTCCATCGAGACTAAGGTGAAAAATTCAATAGGCATTATAACAAAACTACAACTAATCGTTTTGTTAGCTAGGAAACTTCAAGCGCTACATTTGGTCCTCGGAAGTAAATCTTGTTACCCTACTCTTTCACAGGCGAATGCCAGAAGTTTGCCTCTAATGAAGTAGAGTAATGCATGCGCCATACTAATTAGCAGAAATAATTTTGTTACAAATTTCACCTATTATTAAGATGAAGAATTCAAGAATGTAATATTGGATGTGGAATTTCCATCTAGACTCTTGAGTCTGAAGTAAGACTCACTTCGAATTCTGGCAACACTTGAGCTTCTCTTTGAGGTCTAGCAGTTACAAGTTTGATAACCACAGCTGCATTCCTTTTAAGGAAGAGAGAAACAAACTTATTTGTATCCAACTGATAAACTAATTCATTTTACTTTTCCACCGCCAGCAACTAGTTTGCAAAGTAATTTTCATTCTTGGAACTATCTACTACACGAATTACAGCAATACAAGCATTAAGATATCGTTAGTTTAGTAAACTCGTTTACTGAAGGTAGTGAGGTAATCCAATCAAATTTTGTAGGCTATGTGAAATGCAGATAATATGAAGAACTCTAAAATCTTAATTCTACCCTTTTCCTTTCAACAGATACTGGTAGCTAAAGTTCTGAAAACTATGGGCAACAAGACTAAGGTAAGAAAATGCTTTTATTTTCGTAATACCAATTTAGGTTGCTTGGAAGGCAATTAATGAATGCAGGACATCGAGAAGAAAATAGGAGATACCCTCAAGGAAGAACAGAAATTATGTAGCATTCGGAAATTGAATTGTAATTTATCCTTTCTGCAATTATTTTGTGCATTTCTGACTGCGTTAATTCAATCTTATTGCTTTATTATGAAACTCAACGCTTCTTTTCAAGGAAGTTTCAATGTCACCATTTTGTATTTAATTTTCCTCGTAATATAGTTTTATCTGGGTCAACATTCAAATTGACGTACTGAAAAGGCAATAACAAGGCAGGAGTCGTATTTCATTTAACACATATCCATTTTCGGACTTACACAAATACATCACATGCTTGGTGATAAATAAGGAGACTCTCCTTTCCATTCATACTGACCTGAGAGACTCAAGATCAAGAAATGGAAATGCTGGAGGGTCATTTTGCCAAAGCCCGATCTACCAGCTACACAATCTTTCAAGAACATCTACTTTTGCATTCAAATCATCCAGCACACCGTATCTTAATCATTTTTGGAATTCAAAAGGAGAGAGAATCAAGACTTTTTCAAATACTTTCACTTTCATTTAAATATATACACATATGCATATGAACTGGGTATATGGCTTTTAACTGAGTGGAAAACTGGATTGCTTTACATTCTTATGCATTAGTACGTATTCTTGAGGAAATTTTATATGTAATTTTGTACCCTGTTTTCTCGCTTTCTATGTAAGCTACTAAGGGATTCAGAGCCGACGAAACACGGTTTTTTGGCAACACCTTTTTATCAAAGCATCGGACAAAGTGTATATTTTATAACCTTCCCTAATGCTTGCAAGTATTATTTAGTATCTAAGTTCAAGAGTTCAGGTACTTATCAGAGTAAAAGAAAGCGAGTTTCCTGCACTAGAGCCATCAAAATCGCAGTAAGAGTTTTGAACACAATACGTAGTGATGTTAACCTATGAGGTCATGAGGCCTCCAGGCACAGTGAAGAGAAGTTTACATATGGGGAAAACGTTTCTTCACGGTGGCTCTGCCCACTTGCTGATGATATATATTCCCTATTCCTTAACTGATATTAGCACCCATCCTAGTCTTCAGCTATATCAATGATGGCGAGCGGGATTTTTCATTATCCCAATGATTGCATTATCATTCTCAATAATTTGATTTTATATATATATATATATATATATATATATATAGATATATATTATATATATATATATATTATATATATATATATATATATATATATATATATATATATATATATATATATAGGGATTTTGACGTAGGAAAAATCTATTTCTGGCGAGGAAGCCGTGGACTGGGTGGTTTTTTTATAGTGTGGGGTCCCGGGTTGCATCCTGCCTCCTTAGGAGTCCATCGCTTTTCTTACTATGTGTGCTGTTTCTAAGAGCACACTCTTCTGTATGAGTCCTGGAGTTACTTCAGCCTCTAGTTTTTTCCAGGTTCCTTTTCAGGGATCTTGGGATCGTGCCCAGTGTCTCTATGATTATGGGTACAATTTCCACTGGGATATCCCTATACCTACTTATCTCTATTTTCAGGTCTTGACATATCAGTTTCTTTTTCCCTTTCCCATCTACTCTGTTTTGCAACATCAATGAGTGATACTTTCTTCTTGATTTTGTCAATCAATGTCACGTCTGGTCTATAGGCACTTATCACCCTATCTGTTCTGATACCATAGTCCCGAGGATCTTTGCTTGATCGTTTTCTATCACTCCCTCAGGTTGGTGCTCGTACCACTTATTACTGCAAGGTAGCTGGTGTTTCTTGCACAGGCTCCAGTGGAGGGCTTTTGCCACTGAATCATGCCTCTTTGTGTACTGGTTCTGTGCTAGTGCTGGGCATTTGCTTGCTATGCGGTTTTCTGCATATGGGTGAGATGTTATTTCACCTATTGTTCTTTGAACTTGTCTGGTTCTTGGGGCCTGATCTTGTGCTGCTGTAAGCATTCTTTCTGTTTCATTGCTGGCCAGTTCTTTAGCCAGCCTTATGTATGCCCGTGCATTGGTTTGTTGTGCTATTCCTCCGTTCTCTTTGTCATTCTCCTGTCTGTATATTTCTTGGTCTTCATCTACTTTTATCAATCCTTCTTCACATGTTCAGGAATCTGAGCCACTTTTCTACACTGGTTTTTAGATATCGCCCCAGTGCTCTGCTTTCAATGTTGACGCAGTACTCTATGCTTAAGTAGTCCTTTCCCCCCTTCCTTTCGTGTTATGCATAGTCTGTCTCTATTTGCTCATGGGTGTATTGCTTTGTGTATCGTCATGCGTTTCCTAGTTTTCTGGTCTATGCTGCGGAGTTCAGCCTTCATCTACTCCAGTACTCGTGCACTGTATCTGATTACTGATACTGCCCATGCGTTTATGGCTTTCATCATATTTCCAGTGTTGAGTTTTGACTTGAGCATCACCTTAAGTCTCTGCATATATTCTTTCCTGATCGTGTCCTTCATCTCTTGGTGTTTCCTATCCTCTCCTTGTATTATTTGCAAGTATTCTTTTGTATGCTGACCAAGTCACGTTTTTCTTTTCCAAACCCCATCCTGATGACCCCAGATACAATACTTATAGTCTGGATTAGGGTATCTTGATGCTCTTACCATACAGCTTGATGACATCAGATGGTTAATTCTGTTGCCTCCTTTCTGAGCTGGTACCCAGCATCCATCTTCTGCAGGACTTTTGTTATGGAAATCATGGGCTACTACGAAGTGTAGTGGGGACAGTGAGTCGCCCTGGAAGATCCCTCTCCTGATGTTAACCTCTGCTAGTCTTATTCCAGAGCTTGTAAGTATTGTATTCCAGTTGTGCATTGTATTTCTTAGGAAGCTGATGGTGTTTTCCTCTGCCACATATATTTTCAGGCATTCTATTAACAATGTGTGTGGTATCATGTCGAAGGCTTTCTTGTAGTTAATCCATGCCATGCTTAGGTTGGTTTTCCTTCTCTTACTGTTCTTCATTACCATTTCGTCTATCAGCAGCTGGTCTTTTGTGCTCCCACACTTCCTTTCTGCAGTCTTTCTGTTGGTAGGGGGATGGTTTTGTTTGTTATCTTCTAGGTAGTTGAATAGCCTATCACTGATGATACCTGTAGTAAGTTCCACATTATTGGTGGGAAGGTGATAGGCCTGCAGTTACTTGCTATACTTCCCTTGTTTTTGTCTTTCTGTAGTAGGGATATTCTCCCTGTGGTCATCCACTTGGGTGCATGGTGGTTTGTGATACAATGCTGGAGTTGCTCTGTTATTAATGGGTGTAGGGCCTTAAAGTTTTTGAGCCAGTATCTATGGACTTCATCGGACCTGGGGCTTTCCAGTTGGGCATTTTCTTTAGTTGGTGTCTGATTGTGTCTGTCGTGATCTCAGTGAATTTTTGTCTTATTCTCCTCATTTCTTTAGTCTTGACTTCCTGGAGCCATGTTGCATGTTTGTTGTGTGACACCAGATTGCTCCACATGTTTTCCCAGTCTCTTACTTAGTTTGGGTTTAGGAATTTCCTAGTGGATGTCTTCCCCTCTTAGTTGGCTGTAGTATAGTCTTTTCTGGTTGGTTCCAAATAGTTTGTTCTGCTGGTATCTTTTATTCCTGTTCATATACCACTGGATCTTATGTGCTTTGGTTTTAAGTCTCTGTTTTATATCTTCTATTGTGTTGTTTAGTCCCCTCCCCTGTACTTTGTATTTCTCGTTCAGTTTCTCCCTTAGTTTCTTGCGTCTTAGCCTCTTTTCTGCCAACTCTTTCAGTTTACTCAAGTCTGATCTCATCACCATGATTTGTTTATCCCTGAACCCTTTTCATGGTGGTTGCTGTTCTGGTTTCTGTTGGGTTGGTTGTAATGGTGGTGTTGGTGTTTGTATCCCCATGAGTTCTGCTACTAGTCTTCCTCCTGCATATGCCAGGTTGTTTGTTTCTGCAATACCAGTGGTGTGTATTAGTCTCATTATTTCGTTAACTACGCTTGTTTTCTCCCTTAATTTCTGTGTTGTATGCTTTCATGGAGGGGATCTTTGTTCTTTCTGTATCTGGCTTCATCCATTGTCTGATCTTTTCCACCCATTCCATCCTCTCTGTTACTTCTTTGGGGTTTCTTCGTGTGTTGTTCTCTGGTAGCTCGTCATCTCTGTCATCTTCTGTGGTATCGTCTCTTGATTCATCTTTTTGTCCTTTGTTGCTGGGTGTTATTTCTCTGTTAAGTTCCTCTCTTTCTGCTGTGGAGAGCCAGTTTTTTTCTTATGTTCTTTACTTATTATTATTATTATCATTATTTTGTGGAGGCTTCATTGCAACTTCCACAGCAGTTGTCGGGACCAAGGCCAAGACAGACAAGGTCTATCCATTTGGGTGGGGTCACCTCCCAACTGGGGTAACTATGTAGGTGATGAAATATCTTAAAGGTACGGGGATGTCTGTGATATGATGGGTCTGAGTAGGTTGTTTATTTTAAGTGACTTTACTGTGCCATAGCAATATCCCGGGCTAGTCTCCCACAATGTTTGGGAAAAATGTTTTCATGGCATTGTGGGTTATCCTTCTTTGCCTAGTCTAGCCATTTTCTTCTTTAACTGGTCTGTAGGGTTTTCTTTTGTGGAGTTTAATGAACTTCGTGTGTCGTTTAATATGTTGTTCATCTTCTTGTATTCTTGTCTGTACATTACCATGTATATAGCTGTTTTGTCACCTGTGTATAATAATGTTTAAGTTGTTTTTTAGCTCTTTAGCGGCATCCTTTAAACTCATCGTTAATATCTTGCTTTGATTGTGTCCTCTTGTCTGGTTAGCCTCTACCAGTAGCTCTTCAATAAATGTCTTCCATGTCGATTTTGCCCTCGTGTTCAATTTGTTGCAGATTGTCTATTATTTTTTTCTGCTTATTTGTTCTTTCAATATAATAGCAATTTAAGGAGTAGTTAAAGAATTCTTTTTGGTCGTCAGTGAGTTCTATTTCTGTCAAGTTGATGTAGCCATCTTTTTTAAGTACATTCCTCACTCTCCCACCATATAAGTTGTGTAGTTTCTTTGAGTGTCTGATTGTCTGATGTCTTAGATTGCCTCATGTCATTCTAATGGCATGCATGATGTCCTGCTGTTATTGTTCGTTGGTGAGGTTGCATATGGTCCCCCATCTCTCCCTCTTCTCTTGTTGCAATATTCTTAATCTGCTGGTGATGTCTGTGATTCTCTTTAACCAATTGATATTAACGCACATGCACAATGTTTGTGTCTTCATAGTGGTTTAAAATTGCTAGTAAAGGTAATACATCTTTGGAAGACAAAAACAAACATTTTTTTTGTCAGTCCCTAGTAAACAGAAATAAATTAAAGTTCATGAGAAATTAAAGAGATAAATTATCTCTCTCTCTTGCCTGGCACAAGATAAGTCATAGCAGTTACACTCTCTCTCTCTCTCGGTTTTAGTTGGAAGGGTTAGAAGTACATATGTATATATTTTTAAAGGAACTAATGTTTAAGATGACTTTGAAATTATAATAATAATATAATTTCAAAGATTAATACAGTAGGATAGGATAATAATTTGAGGTATATTTGATGGTGAATGTTATTTAAGGTATACATTTAGTATTTGAATTTTCAACATAAGCAGTTGTAAGAATTTTAAGTGGGGGTTCTAAGTATTCGCGGATTTTAACTATTTAACTGTGTTTTATTATGAAGTTTAGTATGGATTTTTCTGTGAAGATGTCTATTAAAGTCTGAATATCTTGTCTGTTGCTTGTTATAATGCCAATAACCGGTTAATGACACCTCTGTTAGGTACGTTATGGTGCCATAACCTTATTAGGTGCCGATAACCTTATTAGGTGCTGATAACCAGAACTTGGTGTGTTATGGCACCATAACTACGTTAGGAGTCGATAACTGGAACTCAGCGTGTCATGGCGCCATAAATCGCCGATTTTATGGCACAGGCAAGCATCATAAAAGTGGATTGCCATTAACCGACTCCGATATTTATACATATATTATCTCTTGTCATCAACAGAGAGAAAACTAACCACTTAATATTTTATATCCAATTTCCAATAGAATTTAACCAAGATTCATTGGTCTGGTTTAATAGGCAGTTAAGTACCATCAATTAAGTTCAAATTGTAGTTCATAAATCTTATGTTCAGACATGTACTCTTCAATTTCCTTTATCTCTTATGTCTTTTAATATAAATTACTTCAAAAAAAAAAAAAAAAAATTCAGAAATCCTACCTTCCTCAAGACTCCCCTGTAGCTATCAAATAAAAAATTATCAAATAAAAAAAGGTGCCAATGACTTCAAAGACAAAGAAACTTTGGAAGGAGTTTACCCGTTTTGGAACAGAGCCTTACGGTACAATAATACGCTGCTGTTTCTCTTGCTTCTTTCTAAAAGGGAAGACACCGAAAACTGCATCTGATCTGAACTTAGTACACCTTCTGTGTGTGTATATCTCTACTATTTGGGTTGGGTGTTTTCTTACGCTCTTGAGAAGAATTATCATACTAGGGTAATCCTCCACTTTAGTTTCTGAGTTATGTATTTCTGTGGGTAAAAGTAGATCTACTGATTATGCATAGTATATAGCATCAAATTTTTAAAACAATTGGTCCAGCATGTTGTTTTGCTTTTTCATCGTGTCATTCTTTTCCAGGGAAAAAGAGGCCACATCAGTGGTCTATTCAGTATAGGACTCATTGCTGTTGGGAGTCTATTCACCTTTGTAGGAGTCTGCTGCACAATCTACTATTATCCAACTGACTGCTCATTCAGCTCTGATTTTCTCCTCTGCTCGCCACGACAGGTATTGCTTCTCATGGCAATAATAACATGCTTCACTTCTGGAGGTTAGTAGCAGTGGTAGGTATTAAATGTATAAACACAACTATCCATATTACTATATTATAAAAGAATAAAAAATGCAGCAACATTAAATAGTACCTGAATAGCTACTTATTTCTAGATTACATTTACAAGGGGAAGACAAAGAGAAAACTTGAAATTATAAGGCCATTTACATATGACATACATCTTTATACCTAAAGTAATGTTATATACAATATACTGACATATAAAATGCAAGATCAAGGATATATCTGAAATATAATCATAGGACTTCATTGCTTGACAAGTAATTCTCTGACTTGCTTACAAATTTTACTACTTTACTACTTAACTTGCAACTTTTACAACTTCATTCAGTTAATTGGTTAGATTTGCAACTTTCCCATGCCAGGAGAAAATACTCTTTAATTCACTGGGCAACAGAAATGAATAAATTTTTACGTACACACACACACAGACATGTTTTGTTTTATATATATATATATATATATATATATATATATATATATATATATATATATACACACATATATACATACATTATATATATATATATAATTATATATAATATAATATATATATATATACATATATATATATATCAAATTACACCAGGGACATCGGTTATCGACGATCCGGTTTTTATGGCTGAAAATAGGTGCTGAAATGCACTGATTTCTGGTTATTGGCATTGATACATGCCTAACAGTGGCACCATTAACCTGTTATTGTCGCCAATAATCGCCGAAAACCGCCAATTTTCAGTTATCATCAAGCCATCAGAATGGAATCCCCACCGATAACTGGGACTGCCTGTATATATTGATACAACAGAAAAATTCTGTC
This sequence comes from Macrobrachium nipponense, assembly GCF_015104395.2. Classification (NCBI taxonomy): domain Eukaryota; kingdom Metazoa; phylum Arthropoda; class Malacostraca; order Decapoda; family Palaemonidae; genus Macrobrachium; species Macrobrachium nipponense. Next base: position 25,608,298 of record NC_061094.1, on the reverse strand, counting down.
GAAAGCAGAGTACGTACTTGCATAAACATTCTTTTTATTGTGAACTAGTTTTGGGCTTTTAATTTTGGCAGTGAGTTCTGACGTGTTTCATTTTATTTTATTTAAGTGGATGCTTTTTTTTAATATCTTTTAGATGCCTGATGATGGAGTATGTAAGAGTCTAAAACTAGTTGTAATAAAGAATATTTTACCCAAGTACTGGGCTATTTTTGTTTCTCTCTCTCTCTCTCCTCTGGTCTCTCTCTCTCTCTCTCTCTATATATATATATATATATATATATATATATATATATATTATAATATATATATATATATATATATATATACATACATACACACACGCATATATTATATATATATATATATATATATATATATATATATATATATATATATACTATATATATTGAGTCTGATCACATCACCGTGATTCTATAATACGCTTTAAGCTACAAATGTCCTTTAATACCTAATTCGCTCTACCTCAGAATTAGTATATTTTCATATATTTTGTTAACTAAAGGGGAATTTTTAGTTGATAATAATTTCGTTGGCTCTCGGCCGTGAACCTAGGAACCAAGAATGAGGACATACAGTGAAGCACCTTTAACCACACAGCTACCACGATAAGATATAAGTCTATGACGCCTCTCACCTACAATCCCTGTCGCGCTTATGGTATTCGTTGTTTTGGATTCGGCATCAACCCTCCTCTACGACCTTGATATTTGTGTACTGCTTTTGTCACACACGTAGCCAATTTATGAGTCTGATCACATCACCGTGATTCATATATACACCATTAACCTACAAATGTCCTTTAATACCTAATTCACTCTACCTCAAAATTAATATATTTTCATATATGTTAACTGAAGGGGAATTTCTCGACCTTGAATAATTGTTTAGTGCTTTTGTCATATGTAGCCAATTTATGAGTCTGATCCCATCACTGTGATTCATATATACGCATTAAGCTACAAATGTCCTTTAATACCTATTTGCTCTACCTCAGAAATAATATATTTTCATACATGTTAACTGAAGGGAAATTTTTTGTTGATAATAATTTCATTGGCTCAGAGGCGTAAACCTAGGAACCAAGAAATAAGTATGTACAGTGAAGCGCCTTTATTAATGTGTTTCCATTCAGTGGGAAAAGGAGAAATTTAAAGAACAGGAAAAAAGCCCAACATACTTTTAACTACTTAAGTCCTGCTCATTCTTCTTCTTCTTCTTCCCAGCTTGTTCCCATTTTTATATGGGGTCGCCGTTTCAGATGAGCCGTTTCCATCTATTTCTATCTTGTGCTTCTGCCTCATCAATTCCCTTCTCATGTAAGTCTCCTCTCACACAGTCCTTCCATCCCTTTCTTGGTCTCCCTCTTTTTCTTCTTCCTTGCACCTCCACCCCATAGTATGTCTCCCAGCGTGGTCCTCATCTCTCCTCACGTTGTCCATACCAATCTCAGCCTCCCCTCCCTGCACTTTCTTTGATACTTCCACCACCTTAGTTGACCCCCTTATGTAGTCATTTCTGATCCTATCCACTCTTGTTACCCCAGACATCCACCTAAGCATTCTCATTTCTGCCACATCCATCTTCTTCTGCTCTGCTTTTCTCATGCTTGCTGTTTCCGTACCATACAGCATTGCTGTTCTTACCACCGTCTTGTGAAAATTTCCTTTTAACCTAAGCGGCACTCTTTTGTCACAAAGAACTCCCGAGGCGCTCTCCAGTTGTTCCAGCCTGCCTGTACCCGATGTTTTACTTCTTCTTCCATACTTCCTCCAGCGTTAACAAAAGATCCCAAATACTTAAACTTATCAACTCTCCTTATTTGCTCTCCACCAAGCTGAATACTTTCTCTATCATCCCCCTCAGTGGTGGTACACATATATTCTGTCTTGGATCTACTTATTCTCATTCCTCTGTCCTCCAGTACTTGTCTCCATCTTTCCAATTTCACTTCCAGATCTTCCCTGCTCTTTGCACACAGAACAATATCATCCGCATACAATATGTTCCATGGTACTGTCTCCCTTACTTCCTCTATTATAACATCCATCACATGTTAAAGATAAATGGGCTCAGAGCCGACCCCTGGTGTAATCCTACTCTCACCTCAAAACCTTCTGTCTCCCCAACACTGCTCCTCACTCTGGTAAATACATTCCGGTACATCTCTTGTATCAATCGCACATACTTCTCTGGCACCATCTTCTCCCTCAGGCTCCTCCATACCTCTTGTCTCGGGACTTGGTCATAAGCCTTTTCAAGGTCAATGATACCATATGTAGGTCCCTTTGTCTTTCCCGAAATTTCTTCCATTATTTGCCTCAGACAAAATATACCATCTGTTGTTCCCCTTCCCTTCATAAGTCCTGCTCATTGGAAACATATATTAAGGCGAGAAATATATGGAAAACTTCGTAGAACCACAGATGCACTAATTAGAAAACTGGATAGAAAATTAAACAACCTTATCAACAACAGTGATTGGAACAACAATGCTAGAAGTGATTGTGTAGTGAATCTATCAAGCAAATAAATAAGTGAAAATGCAGTGCGTGCATTAGGCTTTGGTTTGTCTTTCTTCATTTGCAACAAACCTCCAGCTTTATTAATACTAACAACATATCTATATAAGTTTGAAAAATACTGTGACCTACCACAAAACCATCTAGACATTATCAAAGGCATGACATATTGTGCTACGAATGCCTATCATGAAAATAATTTCCTCGCTTGCTACGAAAGTTTAAAAGAACTGAAGAATGATACTACCTTACAAATTACTAAGGCTGATAAACACAATAGTTTAGTAGTTCTGGACAAAATTGATTACATAGCATGCATGCATACTTTATTAGTAAAATCCGTTGGACCAAGTAGTAAAAAACTTTAATTTGAGATAAAAAAGAATTGTTGTGTAAATCAACTGTAAATTGTCCCTTATTACCTTATTTATATGGCATAGTTAAAACTCATAAGGAAAACAACCCTATGTGGCCAATTATTAGTACTGTAGGATCAATTGCGTATAAACTATCTGAATATATTACTAAATTGTTATTCCCACTACTTGGAACTGTATCTAATTCACACATCTGGAATACTCTTGATCTTGTGGAAAAATGAAATAACATTGTATTAAACCCTAGTGATATCTTTGTCAGTTGTGATGTATGTTCCTTGTTTACAGAAAATCCCTATTGACTCTGTGCTAGAATAATCAAGTAATGAACTTGTATTGCATGAATTACCTTGTCCATTAGTCACATAATTTAGCTGATTAACTTGTGTATTTGTACTTGCAGATTTACTTTTAATGGAGAATATTACAAAATAATATTTGGTATGGCCATGGGTAACCCTTTATCACCTCTCCTTTCAAACTTATTTATGGAATTTTTTGAAAGACAACAGCTCCCAAATATCACACATGTCCTCTTAAAATTGTCCAGATATGTAGATGATATCTTAGTAGTCTTACCTGTTGGTATCAATGTAAAAGATTTATTGTCTAAATTGGATAATAATTTAGTGCCATCCATCAAATTCACTGTTGAAATTGAAAATAACAATAACATCCATTTCCTAGGTGTATTAATACATAGCGAGTCTTTCCAATGTAATATCAGTATTTATAAGAAACCCACAAATAATTTAACATATGTACATTTTTATTCTGGCCACCATCTTAATATCAAAATATCCATTTTTCTTCCTTGTTCTTATGTGCTTTGCGGATTACGAGTCCACAATATCTTGCCCAAAAAATAGAATACATAAAAAAGATAGGATATAATCTCTGTTACCCACCTCATATAATTGATTTATGTTATCAAAAAGCTCACAAAAAGTTTTATAGTGTTGCTAATAATAAAAAATAAACACGTAAAAATGTACTTAGATTACCTTACTTTCGTGGATTTGAAACTATAAAATCAATATTTAAATCTTTTAATGTTAATATTGCGTTCTCTTATAGCAATACCATTAATGGTATACTAATTAAGAATAGTCTCGTAACAAATAACAAAATTCCTTGTAAGGATTGCCCGCCATTTTATGTCGGTCAATCAAGCAAAAATTTAGATTTACGAATTAAGCAGCACATGTATTCAGTTACAACTGCCCAGATTTCAAATGCACTATTTATCCATCTGAGTGAATAATCTCATTGTATAAATTGGGGCAATAGCTCTATAATTGCTAGGTCTAATGATTAATTTCAAGGAATTTTCTTGAATCAGCGATTATACAAAGTCCCTAATAAAAAAAACTAAACCTAAATCTTAGTTTAAGATTGTACCATTTGGAACCATATATTTGTAAAATGTTTATGAAGGACCTTAAAATAAATGAATTAACTATTAATTAATTAGTCACACATGTTTTTACTTATAATTTTCTCTCTCTACCTCTCCCTCTCTCTCTCTCTCTCTTGCTCGCTATATTTATATCCTATGTTTGTTTCTCACTCAATGTTTGAATATATTTGTAAATTTCATGTTATAAATACAAAGTGTATTGTTTTTCCGAATTAAATGCCTTTGACAGCACCCCTCCTAAATCCTTAATCTATCCTTCGGGAGTTTGCTAAATTTGTACAGTCCGGTCATATATGCCTCCTTGTTTTTTTAAATGTATTGTTGTCTGACTAAATTACCTGTGACCACGTGTGGTGGCTGCTTCTAAATCTCTAATCTAGCACATGGGCGGTTTTTCATTTCTTTAAAGTGAATTGGACCTTTTGTTAATCCTGTATTGTCCATTAGTATATGCTTACCTCTACTGTGTTTCTCTTTGTTCTGATCAGGCTTACCTTAGGTAAAGTGTCATTAAGACTGAAAGATCTTGGCAGGTCCAGTCTTTTCCTTTTCCTCTGTGACATCACCTTTATTTATACATAGAATCACGTTTTTATATGTTTTTGTGATTAAGTTATATATATATATATATATATATATATATATATATATATATATATATATATATATATATATATATATATAGGTATAAGCTATGAAGGAAAAATAAACAACGGAGTTTCTGCAAGATCTTTCGACTCGGGGTCCTTTATCAGCAGGCAAACTGACTTACATGAGGAATTTACAGTACAGGAAAGGTCGTATAACTGACAGATAGGGATTACAGTGTAGGCCCCCCCGTATTCGCGTTCTCCGGATTCACGGACTCACACATTCGCGGATTTCTCTCGGGAACGTTTCCCTGCATTTTTCGCGGAAAATTCGCGCATTCGCGATATTTTTCTATGAGAAATATCCACAAATTCCTGGTTTTTGTTATCAATTTCATCATAAAATGCACTTTTTGTGATAAAACTATTAAAAAACCATGTATGAGAATTTTTAGTGGTTTTTTCTTAAGTTTTAACTAACAAAATAGGCTGTTTTTATTATAGTGTTTTTTTATAGAGGTTTCCAAACATTCGTGGATTCTAACTATTCGCGGGTGTCTGGTACGCATCCCCTCCCCGCGAATACGGGGGGGCCACTGTATAAGGAGATTAGTACCTAGAATCCGGCACACCTGGAGAATGAGTAACCTTTCCAAACATGCATAAACATTGGGTACAATTTTAAAAACAAAAAAAAATTAAGTCCCACTGCTCAAACACAGGATGCTAGGTACTAATCTCCTTATAATCCCTATCTGTCAGTTATACAACTTTCCTGTACTGTAAATTCCTCATGTAAGTCAGTTTGTCTGCTGAGTAAGGGACGTTGAGTCGAAAGATCTTGCAGAAACTCCAGTTGTTTATTTTTCCTTCATGGCTTATACCTTTATTTTAAGGAGTTATCATGTTCCAAACTTTTGTGATTCAGTTTATACATACATACATACATACCATACATATATATATATATATATATATATATATATATATATATATTATATAGATATATATATATATATATGTATATATAATATATATATATATCATATATATATATATATATATATATATATATATATATGTGTATGTATATATATATATATATATATATATATATATATATATATATATATATATATATATATATATATATATATATATATATTATATTATATATACAGGCAGTCCCGGGTTACGACGGGGGTTCCGTTCTTGAGACGCGTCGTAAGCCGAAAATCGTCGTAAGCCGGAACGACGCTTGGATAAATATGTCTTAAACTAATAAAAAAGTTAATAAAAACCTTACTTGTAATTCTTTGGTTACACTACATGTTGTTTCCTGTAGTTTTATGTACAACCTGGAGTTATTTTTTCATAAAAGAATGCTGGTTCTTGAAGGTAAAACTATTGTAATCCTCTGGTGACACTACATTCTTGAAGTTTTTATGTACAACCTGGAGTGATTTTGCAAATCTTGAGGGCTACAAGAACAGCTGATTACTATTTACGTATCATATAGACTAATTAAAGAGTAAATGTATCTTTAAATAGGCTTATATATTAGTATCAACAAAACATTTCCTGCCATGAGTCAGAGGCCGTTTAATGAACGAACACTTCTCTGTCCTATCTGTTCCGAAAAAAAAATAAACGTTACGTCAATCCCCGATACCATTGTTGCCAAAGCGTCTCTCTCTCTCTCACTCTCTCTCTCTCTTCGTCTCTCTCTCTCTCTCTCTCTCTCTCTCTCTCTCGATCAAATTACATTGGAAACTTGACATAACGATTGCCCTAATATACGAATGTTTTGAGATATAACAGAAAATTTTGCGAAAATACAAGCTTTGATATACAACGAAATATTTGAGATACGATTTTTGCCGACGAGTTTTGTTAGTTTGTATCGGTGACCGGGGATAAATTGGCGTTCAGTCTGTTTGTTTGTTGGTGCTGCATGTTAACACGTCGTTGTTTAGTTCGTTGTATTTGCGCCTATTTTTCGTGTTATTTTTGGTCTATTTTATTATTAACCATGGGTCTCAAAGCTAAAGACAAAGCAGGTGATAGAAAAAAACCCAAGAAAATGATTTCGATGGAAGCAAAACATGAAATTATAGCAAAGCATGAACGTGGCGTTCGTATCGTCGATTTTGCAACGGGAGTATGGTCGAAATCCTTCTACAATATCCACGATCATCAAGCAGAAGGAAGCTATAAAAACCCCCGAGACCATTGTTGCCAAAGCGTCTCTCTCTCTCTCTCTCTCTCTCTCTCTCTCTCTCTCTCTGATCAAATTACGTACTGGATAATGTCTCTCTTTGGATACTTCGATTTTGCCAAATATTGAGGGCTACAAGAACAGTTGATTACTATTTACGTATCATATAGACTAATTAAAGTAAAACGGTATCTTTAAATAGGCTATATTATTAGTATCAACAAAACATTTACTGGCATGAGTCAGAGGCCGTTTAACGAAACGAACACTTCTCTGTCCTTAACTCGGAGCGTCGGAAGACGCCTCTCTCTCTCTCTCTCTCTCTCTCTCTCTCTCTCTCTCTCTCTCTCTCTCTCTCTCTCTGATCAAATTACTGGATAATGTCTCTCTTTGGATACTTGGAATTTGCGTTGTAATCTAACCAGAAACTTCGTTTTGTTATTATTACTGGAAACAAGCAATGATTTTTTCATTATTTGCGCTTTTGGACTGTTATATGTAAACTAGTATTGTATTCATTCGCTCGGAAACTAGTTCCGCATATGAGGCGTCACTAAAAAACATAGAAAAATACAACATAAAAAGTGTCGAAAATCATCATAATCTCAAACCGTTTAACGAAACGAACACTTCTCTGTCCTTAACTCGGAGCGTCGGAAGACGCCTCTCTCTCTCTCTCTCTCTCTCTCTCTCTCTGATCAAATTACTGGATAATGTCTCTCTTTGGATACTTGGAATTTGCGTTGTAATCTAACCAGAAACTTCGTTTTGTTATTATTACTAGGAAACAAGCAATGATTTTTTCATTATTTGCGCTTTTTGGTTTGGACTGTTATATGTAACTAGTATGTATTCATTCGCTCGGAAACTAGTTCCGCCTATGAGGCGTCACTAAAAAACATAGAAAAATACAACATAAAAAGTGTCGAAAATCATCATAATCTCAAACCGTTTACCGAACGAAACGACTTCTCTGTCCCTTAACTCGGAGCGTCGGAAGACTGCCTCTCTCTCTCTCTCGTCTCTCTCTGCTCTCTCCATCTCTCTCTCTCTCGTCTCTCTCTCTCTGCTCAAATTACTGGATAATGTCCTCTCTTTGGATACTTGGAATTTGCGTTGTAATCTAAGCAGAAACTTCGTTTTGTTATTATTAACTGGAAACGAAGCAATGATTTTTCATTATTTGCGCTTGGGGACTGTTATATGTAAACTAGTATGTCATTCATTCGGTCGGAACTAGTTCCGCATATGAGGCGTCACTAAAAAAAGAAAAAACATAGAAAAATAACAACAAAAAAGTGTCGAAAATCATCATAATCTCAAATTTTTGTTGTAATCTAACCAGAAACTTATTTTTATTATATACTGTGCTAAACTATAAAGGATTTTTATCATAGTATGCATTTTTTAAAAGCGTCGTTAACTCGGAGCGTCGGAAGCATCAGCGTCGTAACCTCGGAACAAGCGTCGTAACCCAGGACGGATTTTTCCATTGAATATTTAAGAAAAAGCGTCGTAACCTCGGAACGTCGTAAGCCGTGAACCGTCGTAACCCTGGGGGACCGCCTGTATATATATATATATATATATATATATATATATATATATATATATATATATATATTATATATATATATATATATATATAACTACAGGCTGTCCCAGGTTACGGTGGGGGTTCCGTTCTTGAGACGCATTGTAACCCGAAAATCGTCGTAAGCCGGAACATCACCAAAAATCCTAAGAAAACCTTACTTTTAATGCTTTGGGTGCATTCAAAACTATGTAAACTGCATTCTTATTGCATTTTGCATAAAACAAACCTTCAAATATTGATTATTTTGAATTTTTGGTGGTGTCACATTTCTTCTGCCAGATGAGCTTTGTAGGCTCGTAACCCTGGAACATGCGTCGTAACCCTGGAAATAATTTCTGATCCATATAATTGAAAAGCGCCTTAACCTCGAACGTCGTATGCCAAACCCGTCATAACCCGGGGACTGCCTGTGTATATATATATATATATATATATATATATATATATATATATATATATATATATATATATATATATATATATATATGTACATAATATATATTATTTTTAATGATATCATTTAATTTTATTAAACTTACTAATACAGTATTAATCAGTTAATATTTGAAAATTAGTAAATCATTTTTGTATCATAAAAATGTATTTAGTCATGAAAATAACACCAAAATACACTAATTAGTGAATATTTTTCATCAGAAAAACCAGTGAATAAGTGAGTATGGAGGTTGACTATATATATATATATATATATATATATATATATATATATATATATATATATATATATATATATATATATATATATTATGACTGGTAAAAATGTTGTTACAACAGAATTCCATCTAATAAAAGGAGCCCATAAAAACATCAAAATATAGAGAGAAAAGTATTATATTTCAAAGACTGCTGTCTCTCTTCAGGTATATGAATGAGAAAAGTTTACAGAAAAGGTGGTATTTATACCAAGAGACCCATCCACAGGTAAGCCAATTTAGGTCACCCCCGCTGATAATCTTCCTTTATTCTTTTGAAGCGTTGGTTGAATGAAACCTTGTCGATCACATCTGAATCACATGCTCCTTTTGAGATGTTCATTACCTGCCTCTCTTTTATTAAGGCAAATTCCAACATTTGACTCTTGTACCGGCGGTTGCTGCTATAAATTATACGTCACAAATTCAGTTTATTCTATGGTTTATGTTCTTTTTATAGTTGAAAATAGCGGAGTTCTGTTGTCCATACTGTGGCGGAATCACAAGCTCAAAAACAAGCTGCAGAATCCCCCCCACATATACCTAATCAGTCCAGCTGCCCAACTCACCCCAGTCACTTTCTACTTTATCTTCAGAATACAGCAGGACAACTGAACAATACCTACAACTAGAAAAAATAAAACAAAAAACACACAAACACATGTACTTACCAACTCCACCAATCCAGATACTCCGGGCTATCCTGTGCTGTCCGCGGGTCGAGGTCACAGAGATACCAACCACAACCCACCAAAACCAAACAACACAACAACAAAAAGCAACACAACAAACACAACAACAAGAACACAACAAAACTGGAAACACACCCAACAACACAACACCCAAAGACCACACCCCCACAACTCAACAACAAACAAGAACACAACCACAACCTAACAACACAGCAAACAACCAAGGAACACAACCACAACTTCACACATAACAACAAAAACTCAACAACACAACAAAAGACCTCTGCACAAACAACACAAAAAAGGCAACACACACACCCACTAACAACGCCAAGAAATCACAACAACACAGGCACAACAACTCTAAGCAAACAACATCAAACTTAGCAACAACTAAACAACAACAAAACAAAACACAAAACTCAACCAATTTCCAATGCCTTCAATAGAGTCCTCCAACACTACTACCCATCACCAGCTCTCACCAAAGATTGACTGAAAAACTCACTCAAAACACAGAACTCTGATCTCTACCAGCAGACAACCCAGCCAGAACTCACTAACAGCCATACAGTCGTTAACTATCCATACAGCAATTACACCCCCCCCCCCCCCCACTCTCTCTCTCTCTCTCTCACACACACACACACACCGATGTTTGTCAAATGGAACTCCATAACTCCTCCATAATACTTAACTGACCGTTTGTGTTGTATTAATCTCTGGGGAAGTGATTTTCCTGTAAATCCGATGGAAGATTGGTCACAGTCCTGGCATGGGATTTCATAAACCCCTGTTTACTTGGGGAATGTCTTTTGTTGGATGTTTAATCAGGGATTTGGCTAAGGAGTTTGGGTAGTAAATGCAAAAGGGTTGAGATTTTCTGAGGGTCTGAGTCACTGTCTTAATCCTGTCCAGGTAAAGAATTTTTATTTTATTGTTGGGTGTCTCTTTGTCTTGTTTTGAGGGGTCGATAGAAAATTATGTTTGCTTTGTGAATTGCTTTCTCATTATATGGTCAGGATACTTTAAAGACGAAAGTTGCTTACGAATTAGTTCAAATTTTTTTTTCCAGGAAATCTTGGGAACAAATTCGTAAGGCTCTTTAAGAACAGGTTGCTAGCTACACCTATCTTGATAGCAATGTCGTGATAGCTAAAGTAGTGAATGTATGAAAGTAAGAACGTTAGTTTTCTGTATAGGGTAAATTTGTATTCTGTCGTGTCTGATTATTGAAACATCAAGAAAAGGAATTTTGTTTTCTGTTTTTCCCATTCACATTAAATTTGATGCTGGGCACTAAATGCATTTAATTTGAAAGGAATTCATTAAAATTGCCCCACCCATTATTTCCCAAATGCTAGAATATCATCTACATATCTCATCCAAAGCATGTTTTTTGGTTTTATTGCATTTATTACTGTAGTTCAAAGTATTCCATGTACAGATTGGCTAAAAAACAGGTCTTAAAGTACTCCCATACTACACCCAAAGTTTTGCTTATAGAATGATTCCCGAATGAAAATATGTATTAGTCCGCATAATTCAACTAACTTTTATTATTTTGTCAAGCACCCATGGGAAATGATCTGAACAGGGGGATATTTTTTTCCCGCCTCAAAAACTGAAGAACGTCCTGTATTGGTACTTTTGTAAATAGGGAATCTACTCAAGGCCTAAAAGTTTTATGTTGTGAAGTGGTATATGTGGCTTCTCTGAATTTGTCAAAAAACAAAAATCTTTCATTTACAAAATTTCTAAATGGTTAGCTGGCCTCCTTTCCCCTTTTTTTAGGCACTTTTTCTCACAGACACATTAAACATTTTTCCTTACGTACGTCCGTGCAGTAACTCTTCCAAAAAAATCATAAATTTTTTTGTCCGATTGTCATAATGTTTGCACCATTTTAAATTAGTCATTACATAAAGTTTTATATATGGAAATGTGCGCAATTTCATGTAGAATACAACAGCAAACAACCCTATGGTTGTAGCTTTTATCAGTTTTGAAATATTTTCATATATTAATGATGTGCCAAAATATCAACCTTCGGTCAACTTTGACTCGACAGAAATGGTAAAAAAACGCAATTGTAAGCTAAAACTCTTACATTCTAGTAATATTCAATCATTTAACTTTATTTTGCAACAAATTGGAAATCTTTAGCACAATATTTCGCTTTATAGTGAATTTATGAAAAAAAAAAAACATTTTCCTTACGTCCGCGCGGTAACTCTTCCGAAAAAAAATCAGAAATTGTTTCGTCCGATTGTCGTAAAGTTTGCACCATTTTAAATTAGCCGTTACATAAATTTTTATGTATGAAAATGTGTGCAATTTCATTTAGAATACAGCAATAATCAATCCTATGGTAATAGCTTTTATCAGTTTTGAAATATTTTTATATAAATAAACGATAATTGCCAAATATCAACCTTCGGTCAACTTTGACTCGACCGAAATGGTCGAAAAACGCAATTGTAAGCTAAACTATTAATATTCTAGTAATATTCAATCATTTACCTATATTTTGCAACCAATTGGAAGTCTCTAGCACAATATTTCCGATTTATGGTGAATTTATGAAATAAACTTTTTACCTTAACGTCCGTGCGGTAACTCTTCCGAAAAAACATAAATTTTTTCGTTCGATTGTCGTAATGTTTGCACCATTTTAAATTAGCCGTTACATAAAGTTTTATATCTGAAAATGTGAGCAATTTCATGTAAAATACAACAAAAAACAACCTATGGTTGTAGCTTTAATCAGTTTTAAAAATATTTTTATATAAAGTACAGGCAGTCCCCCGGTTACGACGGGGGTTCCGTTCTTAAGACGCGTCGTACCCAAAAAATCGTCGTAAGCCGGAACGACGTTCTTGAAAACATGTCCACAGGGAAAATTTCACTACTAATTTGCAATTTTTTCTTAGGGCCGTATCTCTAAAATTATCACTAATTTACTTTTTTCATGTGCAACACTGTGTATTCACAAATTACTGTATATTTTCATTAAAATACAAGAGAGAGAGAGAGAGAGAGAGAGAGAGAGAGAGAGAGAGAGAGAGAGAGAGAGAAATAACTCTTTACGTTTCAATAGATTGAAATGAATGTCTGTAGGCAACTTTTTCCCCCTCCCATAAATACTATATTTCTCCAGAGAAGAGAGAAGAGAGGACTGTGCAATTATGTTTGTCTGTCTATCAATTCTTTTTGCTGAGAGCGAGAGAGAGGAAGAAATAGAAACACCAGAAAAATGTATGACAGAGTATCTTGGTGAGAGAGAGAGAGAGAGAGAGAGAGAGAGAGAGAGAGAGAGAGAGAGAGGAGAGAGAGGAGAGAGAGAGTTGTCCTTACAGTATTTAAAAAAAGAAGAGAAAAAATGGAATGATTATTGTATTTAAAATACTCAGATATGAATTTTGTACTTATAGTATTATTATTGGAAAATATTAATGATAAACTTATTACATACACGTCCATGAAAAATGATCTCATCTCGTGAGAGAGAGAGAGAGAGAGAGAGAGAGAGAGAGAGAGAGAGAGAGAGAGAGAGAGAGAGAGAGAGAGAGAGAGAATTACATAAAACCATTAAATTCGTTGACCATCGTATGGCATTGTTAAGCTCGAGTGTCCACTCGAGTTTGAAGTGGGAAATTGATACAGAAAAAGACAAAGGGAAGAATTTTCTTTTGAAATTAGTTATCGTATTATTACTACTTCTATTATTATTATTATTATTATTATTATTTGAAAATATAATAAACACGTGCATCTACCATAAAAATTCTCTCATCTCAGTAAGAAAGAGGAATTATCCTTACAAGTGAAATGGAAAGGTAATTTTTTATCTCTTTAAAATACGACCATTATGAATTTGTAATTAAAGTTTTATTATTATTATTATTATTATTAAATAACTGAATTATCAATAAACATTTTACATACTAGTACCATAAAATTCTTTCATCTCGGTAAAAGTATTAGAGAGGAGAGAGAGAGAGAGAGAGAGAGAGAGAGAGAGAGAGAGAGAGAGAGAGAGAGAGAAAGAGAGAGTTAACCTTAATTAAAAGTGACATAGATAGATTAGTACGTATTGTATTTCTTTAAAATACTTATCACATATGAATTTTGTAATTACAGTTATTATTATTATTATTATTTGAAAGTATTAAAAACAAATAGTAAATGAGAGAGAGAGAGAGAGAGAGAGAGAGAGAGAGAGAGAGAGGGGGGGGGGGGGGGGGGGGAAATGTCAGGACCACGTGATTGCAACACTGCAGCTCTTCCCCCGAATTTCCCCCTCCTGGCTGTCACAGAACTTGATATCTGACAGTTTTAGTACCTGAATCTCAAGAAAAGGTTACTGGAAGTTTACTTGAAGAAGACGGATTTCCTTCATTCTTCCATAATTTTTTAAATATAAGCTAAAATCTTACTAATTCACTATGGTATTTTCTTTAATGAATTGATCTTATTGTTGTATAAATTAATATTAATATTTGAAAATAGTAAATCATTTATTTATCATACTAAAAAACATACATCTTTGTAGTATAGAGAGAGAGAGAGAGAGAGAGAGAGAGAGAGAGAGAAGAGAGAGAGAGGAGAGAGAGAGAGAGAATTAGTGATTATTTTTGTTGGAAAATACAAAGAGAGAGAGAGAGAGAGAGAGAGAGAGAGAGAGAGAGGAGAGAGAGAGAGAGAGAGAGAGAGAGAGAAACTGTGCTAAACTATAAAGGATTCTTATCTTATCATAGTATGTGTTTTTTAAAAGCGTCGTAAACCTCGGAGCGTCAGAAGCGTCAGCAGTCGTAACCTCGGAACAAGCGTCGTAACCCAGGGCGGATTTTTCAATGAATATTTAAGAAAAAGCGTCGTAACCTCGGAACGTCGTAAGCCGGACCCGTTGTAACCCTGGGACCGCCTGAGTGATAAATAGAAAAAATTTGTCCTTCAGTCAAATTTAACTCAACCGAAATGGTCAAAAACTGCAATTGTAAGCTACAACACTTACTGTCTAGTAATATTCAATCAATTACCTTCATTTTGCAATGAACGGGAAGTCTCTAGCACAATATTTCGATTTATGGTGAATTTTTGAAAATAAGTTTTTTTTTACGTCTGTGCGTTATGAATTCATGCATCATTTTGTGATAATATTTTCTCTGTGTTGCCTTGATCATTTTACAATGTGTTGTATACCAAAATGATCGCAATTTAGTGTACAATATAACGGAAAAAAATTAACTCGTTAGCTTTAACCGTTTTGCTCACAGCACAATTTGTATACAATTATATATGCAGCTCTGTCATATATCCCAATATTTTACATATGATAATGATATTTTTTTCATTCTGATGGTTGCATACTACTCTTCATGGCAATGACAAAAAAAGGAGCAAAAAATGAACTCTTAATCTTGAAAACTAAGCGTGCTGTGATTTTTTGAAAAAAACATGTTTTCCGCTTTGGCGTTCACTCGCAAACGCCGCCGGCATACGGGAGACGATTTTTAAAATACCGCTTCAGCGTTTAAGGGTTAATTACGGTATACATTTGGTATTTGAACTTTCAAGACAGGCAGTTATAAGTGTTTCTGTTTCTTCCTTCTTTTATCTCTCTCTCCCTCTCTCTGCCAAAGAATTGATAGATAGACAAATAGATGCTTGTTCAGTCCTCTCTTTCTCTCTTCTCTGGAAAAGATATATGTATCTATGGGAGGGGAAGAAATGTTGCCTATAGAAGTTCATTTCGATCTTTTGATATCGTAAGAGTTATTTCTCTCTCTCTCTCTCTCTCTCTCTCTCTCTCTCTCTCTCTCTCTCTCTCTCTCATTATTATTCTCTAAATAATTCACAAATAATTTCACTCTTGATGGTGGTCAAATAATGCTGTTGCTATTCAGTGCTCTCTCTCTCTCTCTCTCTCTCTCTCTCTCTCGCTCTCTCTCTCTCTCTCTCTCTTTCTGTGCGTTATTGGCTGTGTATATGTTTCTAGTGGTAAAATGTTTAAGATGACTTTGAAATGATATTAATAATATGAATTCAATGGTATATTTGATGTAGGATGATACTTCAAGTATACATATGGTATTTGAACTTTCAAGATAGGCAGATATAAGCATTTTTAGAGGGCAGTTCTAACTATTCACAGGGTTGTCTGGTACCCATCCCCTGCAAATATGGGGGAACACTGTAATATATATATATATATATATATATATATATTTAGTATATATATATATATATATATATATAATATATATATAAATTATAATAATTATTATATATATATAGATATATATATATATATATATATTAACAAGTATTATATATATATATTATATATTATATTATATTATACAGTGGTACCTCGAGATGCGAAATTTAATCCGTTCCCGAGGCGGCATTCGTATAATGAGTTTTTTCATATCTTGGAACACATTTTACATGTAAAATGGCTAATCCGTTCCAAGCCCTCCAAAAACACCCCATTAAATTTCATAATAAAGCTAAATTGACTATAAACAATGAAATACTGACAACATTTGGGGACCATTCAATACCTAAATTAAGAATAAAAATAAAAAACCTGTAAATAAAGTGTATATTAGTGTACAAGAAAATATTATTAATGTAACGTAAAATGTGGAAGCTTACCTTTCGAGTGAGGCTATCTCTGATAGTGGCGGCAGAGGAGGAGGAGGACAAACAGCAGATAACGTACGTACATAAGTACACTTAACTTTACGAAAACACACAAAATTTTAAGGAAAACCATAAAACTAAAATTTACGAAACACCTTAACAAAACTGTAACCACTTAACTTACAAAAAATCTAGAAATTACGTAAACATTTTTTTTTCTTTTTTTTTATATTTAAATTTTTTTTTACTTTTACATAGACTTTTTTTTTTTTTTTACAGAATTTCAACTTCATCACCGCTTTCAACGTTCTGTTTTTCATCACTTGGTTCTTCCTTTTTGTTTGCTTTCAACTTTCTGTTTTTATCACTTGGTTCTTCCTTTTTGCTTACTCCTGCTAATGCTGAAGGCCTCTTTAAAAATAACGATCCAAGGAAGATTGCTTCTGCCTACTTTTCACAATGTTTTCCTGAAACGACTCAAGCAAACGTCATCGAACTGCGCAAGCATAGACCTTGTGTGAGCCTTTCGGGGTGTCTTTTTTTCGTAAACAATTGCACTTTATGAAAAGCGCCCTAGAATATCCTTAATTTCTGCCGTTGTCATAGGCTCCTCCTCCTCTTCCTCGCCGCTGCTAGAGAACTCCTCTTGAACGACGTTAAGTTGCATGGCCTCCAACTCCTTCAGGTCATCCGTCGTAAGCTCCTCTTGGTGCTCCTCGAGAAGGTCGTTGATGTCGTCCTCGTCGACGACCAGCCCCATGGACTTGCGAATGCAACGATCTCATCAAGATCTGGTTCCAAAACAGTTTCGGATCATCAACTGTTTCTGACTCTGCAGTACCAGCTTCGCCACCGTCGAATCCCTCGAAGTCTCTGGCGGATACGGCATCAGGCCAGAGTTTCCTCCACGAGGAATTCAAGGTTCGCCTCGAAACCTCCTGCCAAGCTAGGTCAATGAGTCGGATGCAAATGACGATGGTCGAAATGCTCCTTCCAAAATTGACGCAAGGTGAGGTTTGTGGTATCGGTGATGTCGAAACATCTCTTGAAAAGATGTTTCGTGTACACTTCTTAAAGTTTCGCTATCACTTGCTGGTCCATGGGCTGGAGGAGAGGGGTGGTGTTGGGTTCGGAAGAAAAAGAATCTTAAACGAAGGAATACTCCACTAGGATATCTTCCTCGGGAGGCCAGGAGGGTGGGGAGGGCATTGTCCAACACCAGCAGACATTTCAGGGGGGAGGCGCTTCTCTTCCAAAAAACTCTTCACAGTCGGGCCGAAACACGATTTACCCACTCGGTGAACAAAAAAGCCTCGTTACCCAGGCTTTTGCATTAGCCCTCCACATCACTGGAAGCTTCTCCTTCAACACTTTGTGGGCCTTGAAGGCTCGAGGAGTCTCGGAGTGATACACCAGTAGGGGCTTCACCTTGCAATCCCCACTGGCGTTCGAACAAAGTGCGAGCGTAAGCCTGTCTTTCATAGGCTTATGCCGGGTAGCTTCTTCTCTTCCTCCGTGATGTGTATGTCCGACGAGGCATTTTTTTCCAAAAAAAGGCCATCTCATCACAGTTGAAGACTTGCTGAGAACTGTAGCCTTCCTTGGTCATCATCTCGTCGAACGTCTTTTTAAAGGCTTCGGCCGCTTTCGTGTCCGAGCTGGCAGCCTCCCCATGACGCACCACCGAATGGATGCCAGTCCATTTACGAAATTTCTCGAACCAGCCATGCGAAGCCTTGAACTCTGGGGTTGGCATTGAAGTCCCTTCCCCTCCCTCGTCTTCCGCCTGCGCAATCAAATCGCCGAAAATAGCAATGGCCTTCGTGAGCGATTGCTGTCTCCGTTACTGTATCGCCAGCGATTTCTTTGTCTTTTATCCAGATGAGGAGCAGCCGTTCCATCCCATCATGCACATGGCTACCTACTTGCTGGAAAAAAGGACAAAAATAGTGATTGCCCTTCGATGGTGTAGTTGCTTTGATGGCATCCTTCTGTTTAAGGATGGTGCCTATTGTCGACGGATTACGGCCATATTCCTTTGCGATCACGACTCAATCGCATACCAGCTTCGTACTTCTTTATGATCTCCATCTTGTCTCCAGAGACAGCACGCGCTTCCGTGAATTTCAACTTTCCTGGGACCCATGACTACGTTAATTTATGTAAAGTTACACAAATACGTAATAATACAGTCTTCGCACAACACGATAATATGAACTGCAACGAAATCACTAATGAATTTACGTTACTAAACGAAATCGTTGGAGCGAACGAATGCCGATTGCGTACGGTAAAGTTTCGGGTGCGGAGTGGCCGAGCTAAGGGACGCCAGCGCGTACGTATAGAAGATGCATGATGGAGGGATGCTGTCCAATCAGAGAGAAGGATCTCATGGCTTGGCTAGCATCAGGAACCAATGGGAGAGCAGGAGGATGATGGCGAGTCTACTAACACTAAGATGGCGCGTGCGGCGCGAGTTTCAAAAATTGTTATCGGGCGGGCGAATCTCGGACTTTCAGAAAACCTTTCGTATCTTGAAAACTTTTCGTATGTAGAGCAGTAAAATTTTTCGCATTGGCTTTCGTAACTTGGATTTTTCGTAAGTTGAGCCTTTCGTATCTCTAGGTACTACTGTATATATATATATATATATATATATATATATATATATATATATATATATATATATATATATATATATATATATATATATATATATATATATATATATATATATATATATATATATAATATATATATATATATATATATATATATATGTAAATAGTAAACACATATTATTCAGGAGAGAGAAAGAGAGATGCTGAAGGTTAGGAGCAGATGGGGACAGTGTTGATAATGTGGACAACTAAGGAATGACTGATTGTGGTTCGTTGAAAAGAAAAATAGTATAATTACATAAAACCTTTTCTTTTGCAGCTTCGATGATGATATTTGGCTTGATAACGCTATGCTGTTCTTCAGAGGGGACTAAAAAAGAATCCAAAACACCCCCACCAGCAAAGAATCACACAGTCATCAAAAAATCTAAGAGAAATCCAGTCTCAACTACCTACATCATCACTGATGAGATACCACAAGCTGTAAAGGAGAACAAGCCACAAACTGTTTACTATAGCCGCCCATTACAAAATATGGACCAAAATCTCATTTTAAGTTCTAAGAGTCTAAATAATGGTGGACCATATGAGA
Source organism: Macrobrachium nipponense (assembly GCF_015104395.2). Taxonomy (NCBI): domain Eukaryota; kingdom Metazoa; phylum Arthropoda; class Malacostraca; order Decapoda; family Palaemonidae; genus Macrobrachium; species Macrobrachium nipponense. Next base: position 25,588,287 of record NC_061094.1, on the reverse strand, counting down.
TAACTAATACTCTCTATTGTTATAAGTAGACAGTTTTGTACCCATATTTGCATTTTACTTAGAAATGAATATTCATTATAAGTAAAATAAATCCTTGTTTATAATATACAAATACTTCTGTTTTTGCCAGTTTGTTACTACTTTGCACTGTATTCTATTTAATGAACTGTGCTCATGAATAAATGGATTAAGATTCAGATAACTTTCCACTTATATGAATAAGTTATACAAATAAAAATAAAAATAAAAATAAAATAAAAAGGAAAATGTAACTAAAAAATAAAGATAAAAAGAAAGAATAAAAATAAAATTTTAAACATAATAAAAAAATGGAATAATTTGGCAAAGAAGAAAACAATTAGAGCACAATGATTCCTTTTAATTCCATGAAGTTAATTAAAGTAAGGTCTTACAAAAAATTTTCTTTGAGGCATACTATTTTCATCAGTTATATGCTGAAATTTAATGGGCATTATTATTATTATTATTATTATTATTATTATTATTATTATTATTATTATTATTATTATTATTATTATTATTATTATTATTATTATTATTATTGTTATTATTATCATTGTTAATAAATTCACAGTCTTGTGAAAACAAATTGTTAAAAAATCCACAATTATATATCAAAATATATTTCTATGTAAAAAACAAAGACTTTCAAACACCTGGACGATGTTCCTCATCAGCGTAGACTTAAATTGTAAATGGAGATGGGTAGTTTCCTCCTGAAGAACTCGAAAAGGTGGGGCGGGGTGAGAAAATAACAGCCCATCATCGAAGTGCTGGTTTGGAGATCAAGGAGGTTGGCGCAACTGCCTGTTGAGTTGAATTACTCAACACTCAAACCAGCACTTCGATAATGGGCTGTTATTTTCTTGCCCTGCCCACCTTTTTAGATGCTCTTTAGGAGGAAAATACCCTCTCCATTTACATTTCAACGTCTACACTGATGAAGAACACCGTTTAGGTGTTTGAAAGTCTTTGTTTTTTACATAGAAATATTTTAACATATAACTGTGGATTTTTTAACATTATTATTATTAGCATTATATTTAACAAGAGTACGAGTCAAGCTTTTAGACTCTATTGAAGAATATAATTTAATAGTATTGCTGTTTGTAAGTTATCAGAAAACAGTATGTTCTACTGGAAAGAAAACTGGAAAATGATAACTGAAGTGTAGAAAATTAATAAAAAATTAAATCTAACAAAACACTTTTAACCATTCTTTATCCACAATGAGGAACATAATTTGTATATGGCAAAGAATGCCAGAGTTAGTATAGTAGTTTAGATACAGTAATTAAACAAAATTCTTTTGGCTGTTTTTCAATCATCTTTTCAGAGACTGTGCTATCTTTATCTATGCAACAGATAGTTTGTCTGAGTGCCACTATGAGAAGTGTTGGGTAATCAGAAAATTTCTGATGAAGTAAGGTAAACATTGCTTAAAATTGCAGATAAGATGATCTTTTAATACCTTAATCATAGCTCTGAGCCTCAGTAAAGTTGAAAATAGAAACTGTGGATGATTCTAAACGTTACTATGCACTATATATTAATAAATTTCTATTCTGATTCATGACCATAACTACCGTGTCACCACGGGGGATGGTAGGGTGGGAGTGGCCATAGGTGAGGAAACAGTAAATTTAAGACTTCAGTATGCTGCAATTACTGGTATAGAGGAGCAATGATTCTGAAGCAGGATTGTCAAGTTGTGTTTTATGAATAAGGGTGTGTACTTAAGATTGTGTGATAATTTACTACAGGGTATTTTGGGAGAATAGTTTAATTTTTTTCAAGATACTGAGAAAATAGTTCCGTTGGTGCACAGATAATTTGAGGAAACTGGGTAAATTTGGATAAACAGACCCATTTTTATGTCCATCCTACCAGAATATGTTGGATACATATAGATTCACAAATAGCAATAAGGAACTGGATATAGTAGCCTACAGTAACAGTAATTATAACTAAGAATAAGAGTGTAAGGACGGCATTTCGCCAAATGCCTATCCTTCCTCTGTACATACTTTTTATACCATATACTGAAATGTAGAGCATTTCATGGCCTATCTGCTGATATATTATGTAAAAATGTACTCTCTGCATGAAGATATATGTATATTTTCAGCTGCAAAGAAACATAATCACAGCGGGGGCTCGTCCCTTTTGTATATGTGTGCATGACGGGCACTACGTTTCCGTCCGCACTGCTGCCTCATATACAACATACAGCTGTCTCTATTCAAAAATGTTAATTAGGGCTTTCTCCTTGTCTGATTCCAGTCCTCAACTGGTGACCTACCGGATTAGGACAGTAACAGCTCAGGCCACCTACCCCAGAAAACCTTTAACGGACCCATATGGCGCTCAGTCTAGGTTCTCTGGTGCTCCTATCCGTGGTTGACCATGCCATTAGTGGACTCAAAACGGCACGTCCTCTACAAGAGCGTTTTGGCATTTATCTCACGGTTTGGCCCACCATTTACGACACCTGTTGACCGTAAGAGTGAGCTGGCAGACATGGAGAACTCAGCTCAAAAATGGGAGCTGTCCATCGTTCCTTCTAGTTCTTTGACACCCCGACCTGCGACATGATCCATGCTCTCCAAGGCGGTCCCCTGACGCCCCGACCCTGCGCCCCAATCGACTTCCTTGCACATCGCCACCGCACCAGCGAAGCCCCACTCCGTCAAACTGCCACCCTTCTCCAGACAACGTTGCAGCCTGGCTACACTGCGCGGAGATACAGTTCCTGCTCCATGGGATCACCAGGGAAGGAACCAAGGCAGACCTCATCGCTGCAGCCTTCCTGGAGGATGTGTTCAACTGCCTTGCCCCCTGGATGGCCAGCCAGCCAGGAGCGCTGCCCTATGAGGGCCTTAAAGACCCAGCTCATCCAGGCCTTCCCCCTCCTGGTCCCTGAGAGAGCTGCCCACATCTTCAACCTGGTGGGCAACCCCATGACCAACGAGGACCTGAGGATAGCCTGGAACAAGCTCTAGGGCCTGGTGCTACTGCCGGATGTGGACCACCAAGGACGCAGGAAGGAAGTAAGCCTCCTTAAACAGCTCTGCCTCAGCCAACTCGTGCCCCAGGTCCGCAGCCAGATCCTCGACGCAGAAGACCTGGGCATGGAGAGCCTGGTGGAGCAGGCCGATCATCACCACCCAGGCCACAAAACTCTCTGCCCCACCGTCAGCCAACAGCCTGCAGCAGGAGGAACCTGAGAAGGAGAACCTCGCAACCCCGCCAGGACAACAGTTGGTGCTGCTTCCATCAGAAGTTCGGCAGTAGGGCAAGGAAGTGCGAGTGCCCCTGCTCCTTCGTGCCTCCAAAAAGAGACAGAGGCAATGCCCATAGGATTTTACATCGAGGACACAATTGCCAGCCCCACGATGTTGGTCGACACTGGTGCCATGCAGTCGGTGTTCCTGCCGTCGGCAGAGGACTGCAGCCGTACCCCCGACTGCCCTCGTAGCTGCCAACGGAACCCTCATCCGCTCCTATGGCACCAGGACCAAGGCCACCGTGTTCCTGGGCCAGACCTACACCTGGCCCTTCGTCATCACCAACGTACGAATCCCTCTCCTGGGGGCAGACTTCCTAGACCACCATAGGCTCTTTGTGGATGTAGCCCACCAATGCCTTGACACTGAGACCTGCCTCTCTCGCCACTCACCACAGGACCCAGGGCACCCATCATCGGCTCCGTTTTTTCCCCACAGGTATGCCTCCCTCCTACAAGAGTTCCCGGATGTCTGCCGACCTGAGCTTCGCTAGGTGGCAGGGGTCACGCCAAAGCATGGTGTATACCATTACATCAACACCAAGGGCCCCTCGACGCACGCCAAGTTCTGCCGCCTCCCATCGAAGCTCCTTCAGGAAGCCAATAATGTGTTCGCGGAAATAGAGCAGATGGGCATCTGTAGGAAGGGATGAGCCCATGGGTGTCCCCCCTCCACATGGTGAGGAAGGCAGACGGTACGTGGAGGACCTGCGCCGACTACCGCCGCCTGAACCTCGTCACCACGCCCGACAGTTACCCCCTGCAGGACCTCACCAAGCCTCTCCAAGGAGCAAAGATCTTCTCTAAAATTGACCTCCTAAAGTCCTACTTTCAGGTTCCCGTCCATCCCAATGACATCCCGAAGACGGTGACCATCACGCCCTTCGGGTCCTTCATGTTCGCCTTCTTCACCTTTGGCCTGCGGAATGCCAGAGCCACCTTTCAGTGCCTTATGGACAGCATCCTTGGTGACCTACCCTTCTGTGTCTGCTATGTGGACAACATCCTCATATTTTCCAGATCGCTGGAGGAGCACCTGAACCATGTCCGGGCCATCCTCAAGCGCCTGCAGGAGAATGGGCTTGTTGTCCGTTTCGACAAGTGTACCTTTGGTTACTAACCAGATAAGACTCAGACTACTTTTTCATGTGGGGACTCTTCCAATTCCTGAATGTCTTAGTACACTTGTAGATTATATTATGGTAGGAAGTTATACATAAATAACAAAAATTATTTAGCACACAACAGCATCTATCACTGCAATATCCAGTAACAGTTCAATTACTCTGAGGCTGCTGAAAGTCTGTCACTCACTGACTTCCCAGGCCACTTACCATATAATTGACATTTAATTGTTTGTTTTGTTATCGGTAACTTCACTTACATAAAATGTTGAACACTGATAAAGAATGAAATATTAAACCACATTCAATGAAGAATATTTATTTGCTTTACAGCTGGAATTTAAATTAACTTTCCTAGATATATACAAGTAGGCTTTGGTAAAGGTAACATACCAGTGTTAAAAAGTATGTATATTTTGTTATAAATGTTCATTAACCAAACTGCGAGAGGTACAATTAGCAGAGATGCTTGATACACATACACCTGAGGCAATTAAAACTTACAAAAACTGTGTAACACTAAAACTTCTCAAGATATTGTAATTACATATCATTTAGTATTTAAATAGTTCTACAAGGTATTTTAGTTGGTAAGTTTTCAAACTTATTTAGATGAACATACCTGATGACTAACCCTTCCCAGTTAGTTATATCATGACAATGCCTGCAGATGGTCATCATCATGGATACGTACACAGTGCAGCAAATACCTCTTTGGAGCATATCTGTAAAGAAGTAATTTAGTTATGAATGCTACACTTAAAATATCATGATATTCAAGCTAGAACTCCCCAACCCAAAACCAAACTTAGACATATCATAAATTGACTACAGTACATACCAAGAATTATAGGACCCTTTGAGAACTGGCCTGCATAGTTTGTCTTTAGTGGGAAGCCCCTTCTCTTATGTCAACACCAACACTGAATAGTTTGGCCTATTCTCTACACATGCTTTTCTTTCCTTACTAATATGTGATTTTGTGCTAAGATGGGAAAGAAGCTTATCTCATCTGGTGGCAATACGTTTGGCTCGTGAACCTTTAGCCTGTTATACACTTCTCTCTTTTTCCATACCCTTCCCTAATGTTTGAGTTCTGGATTCTCATCTTTCCTCTTTTGAACACCTCAGGCTTTTTCCTCCTCTAATCTTGTATATAATACCCAATCATCCAGTGTGATGAATCCCTGATACTGCATTAAACAATGCATTAATAGTAACATCAAAGACTTTTTATCATAATAATAACCTATATCACAAAAAACCTGTTTACTAACATATACTGAACATCAGTAATAACTGTAAAGATATCTTCCATTTATCTAAGAGAGGTAGAGTTAATGTGGCATTTAAAAACAAAAATATAATGAAAAAGCACACATGAAGAACTCCTGGAATACTACAGGATGTGCATTTCAAATCCCATGTAAGTCATGTGAAAATTTTGGTATCAGTCCAGCCTGTTAATCATTACAAGCATCATAACATGTTGAATAAAAAAAATAATTGAAGCCAGCTGCATACAATAAAGCTTCTGTAACTTTGAATATCAACCACGAAATGTACACTCCAGGTCCATTGAACCCAAAATAAATAATTAAAATGTCTGGATATTATGGAAAAAAGTTTGTCTGATGTGGGGAAACCTGTAAGGGAAGAATTATTGTTAATGGAGCACTGACCTTTGTCACAACTGAGGTTATAACATGTCCATCACCTGGCATATATATATTTTTAACTGCATGTATGTATGCTCATTTGTTCTGACGCCCTAGCAAATATACAAATTTCTATCACATGTAGCGTTCTACTTTAGGACATTGTCACAAAAATCCTGGACCTTTTTTTCCTGACAATCATTTGCAACGGTCAGGATTTGCAAGCACAAATGGGAAGCAAGCAGCAGAGTTTGTGGTTCTCATTTATAAGTAAATATGTTCAAGAATATAAGGTGACATCGAGGCTCCCAGAGCAGCCTCTGCCTCTTTCTCTAGGGTACTTAATTGAGGTAGGGTTGTGTAATCTTTGTCTCATCCAAGAGATGGCTGTTGTAGTCAGTGAAGTGTCCACATCTAATCCTTTTGTATTTTTGCCATTCGAGGTTTGGCTTGGTTGCTTTTCACTCAAAATCTAGTCTGATGATAAGTAAGATTCATATGAAACTGTAAATTCGTAAGGCCAATGTAAAGAGATTTTCAAGTGTTTTTTTGATAAGATTTTTGTCATTATCTTTGTGTGCATTTTGGACCTCGTGTTCAATTGTTTCAGAGTTGATTTCCTTTGTAAGTTGTCAGTTGGCACGAGTCCCCTTTCATTTCATGTATTTGTTAAATTTGAATAGTTTAGTTTTATCATAAAAGTGTAAAAACTCATCCAGATCTTGCTGGACCTTTGCTTAGATGTTTGTTGATTTCGCCCTTAAGGCCAGGCTATAATAGTCCTACACCATCTTGGGGCAGAACCATATCAGTCAGGGAATATTTCTGACATTTGGTCTTTCAAAACAAGGACAGCCTGTATCAACAAACATTGGGAATGTAGAGCAAGTGATTGTTTTTTCATGCTTGGCTGAGAAACTGCAAAGATAGTATGGGATAGGCTTAAGGAATAGTTTTTGCCAACCATTTGATGAAGTTAAGGAGCCAGTGTGCTTGCATGAATGTCGGGAGCAATTAACTTAATTTCTGTGGGCTGTTGTGAATTTACTGTTGCATTCTACAGGACTCTGCATGTGCCTAACACACCCGACGCAGTTGGAAGACACACTGCGGCGGCGGTGTTTCAAAGGTTGTATTGGCTGGGACCCGTTGTGAATTTACTGTTGCATCCTACGGGACTTCACATGTGCGAAACACACCTGATGCTGACTTGCATGCACTTGCAAGTGCGCCAGTTTGAGATATGCACTGCAGCAGTTTCAAAAGTTAGTTAATTGTAGTGCAACCAATAAAAAACTGGCAAGAAATCTGTATTTCAGTGAAATTAGTGAACTTCTACTTTCAAAGAATTAGATATCGAAGTTTGATGTTCTTGTTAACTGAGATTATGAACTAGATAACCTAGTTTGATGTTCTTGTTAACAGAAGTCATGAGTTACAGAATGTAACTAACTTCACGTGATTACCTGGTGCTCTGGGAGAGAAAGCTGCTTAAGAGTTGTCGAAGCTCTAAGTGTAATTGTTGCTGCTGCTAACTGTGCTGTCGGACTAGAATTAGAGCAGAAGGCTGTTACTTGCCTTATTTCAGTATTTAAAAGAGTACTACCACTTGCCTCAGGATTGTGTTTAATGTCTCCTAAAAGTCAAAGGTAGAACACTTTATGAATGATTGTTGTGTTCAGACCATGATTTAGTAGTACATATTGAATGTTTTACTGTTGAAATTGAGTAAAATTCCTATACCTTGGTTTCTGACTTATCTAAAGGTTTCCACCGTGTCTCTTGATCTATAGGATACCAAGTATGCCTGATTCTTGTCATACAAGGCGCTGTTACGGGTGGCTCCCTTTGCTTTCCGGGTCTTTGTATTTGGGATCTCCACAAGTTGATGTCTCCTGTAACAGGTTCAAACATACCTTTGAGGAAGCGAGAGGGAAGAATTGGTCAAATTATTCTAGTCAACAATTACTTTGTCACCTTTGTTCCTGAGAGAGGAATTAGAAATTCAGGTCATTCCTGATGCCTTGAGTAAGGCATATGGGGAAACTGCTTATGTCAGGGGAAGTAAGGGAGAAACTAACCTGTTAACTAGAAATTTGAAGCGTTTAAGAGTCAATACAGTTGTAATCTGGAGCAATATATTAAGGTCGCTGTAACTTAGTTGAGTAACCAGGATGAGGCTAGGAGTAAATGTACTATAGCTAATAGGGCAGGATAGGGTAACAGTATTCTACAGGTGTGGAACGGTGCTGATGTATGTGCCTATCACATGCAATTGATCCACTACCGAGTCTTGAAGCATCAGGGAGATAGGATAACACACAAGTCGTCACCATCCTCTGAACCTGCTGAAATCTGGTCTATAGTGGAGAGTATTGAGTTTCGTATTTTGTTGAGTGTAATGAAATGTGTAAAAAAATTTGTAAAAAGTAAAGCTAGTCCATTTTATGAAATTGCTCATTTGGAGCAATGCATTCATATCTGTAGTGAGTTACAGTCGTTTAGAGAATTAATCTGGAATATTCAGTAATATTAATTTAGTATGTCAGTTAGGACTGATTTTAATTGAGATTGTAAGGGATTTACTTCAAACACCTAGTAAACACCTTAAACATATGTTGTGACATGAACTCCCTAATTGCTGTTTTTTGTCAGGAATGTTTGTGTCTAGGGCTAGGATGTCTGGAGACGTAAATTGTGGGGGATTGTATAGCATGTATCAGAGCCTTCAGACCTCCTCTGCAATGTCCACCTCCACTATTCTCCTCACACGACCACAGATGTCACTTCATTCATTAGTATCAGCATTCACTACACCTGTCCCCTCCAATAGGAAGAGGATTAGTAGGCTATGTTATGCTAGCCACCTGTGGGACAAGCCGCCATAAATTCAGAATGTTGTTCGGCCCTGATATTGCAACAGTTGTTTTGATGTTATTGTATGCCAGCCACATTCTTTGGGACCCTTTACATTCCTTTAAGGAATCCTTACGCACTTGAAGAGTGCTACTATGTTCTTTTGAACAGTTTTGTCCTGTGGGACTTGTTAATGCACTTAAAAAATGCCACCAGCATTCTACGGAACACTGTGCCCTTCCGGACCAGTTATGTTGTTCGTGTGAACAATGTTACATTCCTGTGGGAACCATCTGTCTATGCACATTTAGTATGCCACCTGAATTACTGGCTACTTGGTAGAATTGTGGCAGTATACTCACATGACGATGGTGTCAAATGCTCAGTCAGTGAGCTCTATGAATGAAAAGAAAGCTTGCAAGCTGTGGAGCACATTATTGTAGATGAGATTAATGTGTATGATGATGACGAGGATGAAGAAAGCAACAGAGAAACAGCTGATGAATGAGTCAATGAAATGAGTTAGAATGAAACAGCATTGTGTGGAAAGTGAGCAACAATAAAGGGTTGATTCTTGGGAGAATGATGAACTTGTACAGAGTGATGTGAACAGTCTAGTGAACCTACTGAACAGTCAGACTCTGGTAGAAGTGAGAAGTGACCAAAGCCAAAATGCAGGAATGGTGCAGGAATAGGTTAAGAATGATGATGTATAGTGTCTAACCAAAAAGATAAGACTTTGTGCAACATGAGGTGATGTAGAGGAAAATTTGAAGGTTTAGGGAATTATGTTGTCAGTGTTGCTTCATGCTGTTGCCGAGACACAGTGCACAAGCATGTTTGTTACGTGGTGTCATGTAAACCCTTTGTATTACATGAATTTGGTGTCAGTTTTTTAGAGTGATTACTCTTATTCTAAGATGTATATCTTGTGTCATGAGCAGCATTCAGCTGTAGACGCAGCAGTTGAGCATACGCCATGGCAAACGACAGATTTGTGCCCCACCTGTCTAAACCTTCCTATTGCTTTCCCCTTTATATATATCTCCTATAACCCCTTTATATATACCTCCTATAACCACTGTAAAAAACGCAGATGAAACTTCATTTGATGCATGTATTAGTGAAGGTTTTGTACTTAAAAATATATTTTAAACTACAACCTGGTCCAAAGTCCAGGGTGGACATGCATCACATGTTACTTATACATTTTGTTACGTTCAAGTTTTTGTTCCTATCTATTGCGATTTTATCAGTTTTATATCTTCTGTTTAACTTAATAAAATTTTTCATCTTAATTAATTTTTCACTTATCCATTTTTTCTCTATACAGCACAGTTCGACCTCTTAAATCACCAACTCTGTGGTCTGGCAACTCACCGGTTGCCGATGTGGTATGCGACGCGAGTGCACAAAAGACATAGGTGGTTGAGCCATCTTAAAAGGCGTGGTAGTGAATTGTTAATCACAGCTCTTTCTGGTTAATGGTCCGTGGTCTACGACCTTTTTGAATCAGCCATGAGGGCAGTGCCACATGTCATTTCAGTTTTTGGATTTTTTGGGGTTTCAGAAATGAAGCTTACTCTGTACATACACAAGCACCATTCATTTCCACCAAATGCATTCTATGAAACTAAAATAATATACAGTACGTAACCTAAAGAACTTTAATTTGTGTAGTATATACTCATGTACGTATCATGCAATCATTAAAATTTTGTCCAAAAACATGGTTTCATCATAAACATTGTGTAATAGTGCAAGATGTATTTTCAGTAGATTAAACTATACCAGGCTTTGGTAGATACCACTGATAATTCACATTTTATCTGAATTAGCTTTTAACTAATAAATAGGCTAGAAGCCAAAGTTCATTGGTTAAATGCAAATCTTCATACATTAAATCAAGCTTACAAACTTTGTGGCTTGTCTATGAAATCATCACTATTTCTTGTACTAATTAACAACCACTTACCACTGCATGCAAGGCACTAACATAAACAACAGGAAGTACTGACATAAACAATCAAATTGAGAAACAACTGTCTGCTGATGTCAGTTCCTGTGACTATTTTGTTTATTACGAGTTGCGTTGCATCTGCTAACTAGTTAAAAATTTGCTAATTTTCAATGTGACTTCAATAAATAAGAATAAAATAAATCTTTATTCATCCTTCACACAATGAAGAGGAAAGTGTTCAGAAAGTATGCCACTAAATTTACTGTTCTAGCTGTGGCAGAAGAAACAAATGATGTGCAGGCCACAAGACATTTTGGAAGAAGTAAAAGCAACATCCAATACAAGCAAAATCACACTTTTTTTCCTTTAATTGATTGCAAACAATGTTTCATATTGTGGACAGGCCTTAAGTTACTTATAAGCAGAACAAATTGTATTGTTTGCTGTTTATATGCATATTTACTGGACTATGTGTTACTTGGTTTGGCTGGTTAACATGAGTAAAGGCATGAGGTTAACATTTTACACCTGTAGAGTTTTCTAATCATATCCAAAAATTTTTATTGTCTGGCAGTGCCTTGGACATGGGAGAGATTACTGTATGTGTATGTAAGTATGTAATGCCACAGAAGAAGATGGAAAAAAACGAGAACTGCCGAGATTTGCCTATAGTAAAGGGTCGTTGAAACCGAAAGATCTTGGCAGTTCTTATCTTTTCATTTTCTTCTGTGGCATTACTTTTATTTAAACATAGCATCACCTTTTATATATTTGGTGATCATGTTATTCATATATAGCGCAATCACTTAACATCGAATTGGTTTTACGGCTGTCGTCAAAAATATTAATGAAAAAATAAGGTATTTTAAGGTAATTTTACAGCATTATTTTCGGTTAACAGAGCTGCTAGCGCCATTATGTCTAACAAGTACTTACATTTGTAGAAATACCGTTCAGACCATAAAGGTTATGCAAATGATATTAAAAATTTTCATTGAGAGTTATACATAGGTATTAGGGTAAACTATATGTCTCTGATGCTGTTCTATGCCGCTGCCTGTCGCTCTTCCGAAAATATTGAGTTAAAAAAGGGCAAATTTAGCAATCGATGTGTCAATTTATAAATGTTCATGCTTTTATGTTTAAAATGTGTAAGAAAATGTATTATGTATAGGGTATTTTTATTTCTGTACATAAATATGATACAGAGGCAGCTTTTAACTCTCTCCACTTTATCAAAGCGAAAATATAGTTAAAAAAGTGCAAATTTTGCGAATGATGTGTCGATTACATAAATGTTCATGCTTCTATGAAAATGTGTATGAAAATATATCATGTATAGGATATTTTAATTTTTGTACATAAATATGATACAAATTAAGGCAGCTTTTGTAACTGCCCGCTTTTTCATGTTCGTTCTTGTCTGCCGCTGTTCCAAAAATGCATTTACATAGACTTCACGTGGTTATATTTGATTAATTTGGGAGCTAATTATAACTCATTTTGTTAATGAAACTTCAGCTTTTGTTATAATTTTTTCATGCTTTTAAATTTTGTTTAAAATGTGTAATGAAAAATTCTATTAAACAGGGTAATTCTTATTCTATTTTTATACATAAATATGATACAGTGGCAGTACGCATGTCCATTTGAAGTCTTTGTAACAGCCTTTCACATGAAGAAGAGAATAGGTTGCTCAGTCGTGCCCAAATAATAAAATTTTAATTTATATCTTTGAATCACATTTTTATAAAAAATTATATTTACAACTACTGTATAGCATAAATTGATTTTAGGTGGAATATGTCTCATTGTAATTGTGAACTAAATTGTTTTTTCTTTCGTTGACAGATTACGTTGGCGGAATGTTTATTGAGTAAAACAATTGTGCGATTCCGTTAGCAATTTTCCTTTATATCATCGTAATACGAACTTTACATTATCTTTTATTGGCGTGAAACCAACAGTAAATTGTATTCTTTCAAGCACAGTAGTTTTGATTAAAATTATTTAATCTCAATTTTATCTACAGTTGTGTTTGATGGCATATGTTTACTGGAGTTTTATCCTTGTTGCCATAGCACGATAATGGTCATTAGCAGCTTGAACAATTTTCTCAGCTTCAGCTACAACTAGGTTTAAATTTAACAGTATATTTCCCTTTTGATCTTTGATCTATAGTGAATAAAGTTATTACACTAAGATATCTCAATTCTATTCTATATAATGTTATCTATTACAACTACGGTAATTGTTTACTACAGAACGATGGTTGAAATACAAGCCAAACGGATGTTGTTATCCAATTCAGTTGTACTACTTAGAAAAAGAAAAAATTTTCTCATTTGGTTGTTCATGGCTGTACACATTTATGCAACAAGTATAATGTCAAAACCATACTTTCATCATTCTCTTTTGCTGTTTTTGAACTTATTTAACTAGAAGATGGGATAAAGTTAGGCTATTATAATTTGGTCTCTCGTAAAATTGGATTAACGTAAGACGAACTATCCTAACTTGAACACTATAGCTACCTGTACGCTATATAAAACCTTATTATATCTTAACATTCTCTAGACACCCAAAGGATTAAAGGTAGGCTTTTTTCACTTTACAGTATTTATAATACTGTAATGTACTGTACAGTACTACTGTGCAGTAAATCCTACGGTTCTATACTGCATAAATATAATTTTACTTATTTGCGCCATTGCAGGATTACAGCGCTGTTTGACTGGTCTAGGGCAGTCACCTGGTCTAGTACTCCAAAGAAAGTGTGTGGCGGTGAGGAACAGAACCCACAGGTGAAAAATAAGAGACAGGGTGTAGGTCCTCACCGGTTTCGACTTTATTTCCAAGCCATTGACGAAGGACTGATGCATAGTAATAGAAGTCAGAGATATACATATATACTACAGAGACAGTACTGATGAACATACACCCGTCTGAGACTGCAGATCCACCCACAGGCAGGTGTCAAGTTAGGAGTGGCTTTCAAAACTCATTTGGCTGGAAGTCACAATATAGTACTTTCAAGGGACACTACTGATAAAAGTACCCACCGTAGGAGACTACAAATCCACATCTGACAGATGTCAGGGAGGCATGGTTGGAAATCTCATTAGCACGGCTGCCACCTTACTGCGTTTACAGATATGATAATCCTATTTACATACATACACATAGCAAATTGTAAAGACAATTTTCAACTTTTAATACTTACTCGCCATTATCTTCATAGATAAAACTTGCTGGTTTAAGCTAAAACATGCTTTTATGTACTGTGCACATTTTAGTAATTTTACAGGAGAATGATGCTACGTCAGTGTACGTTTCTAGTAAGTGAGGAAAAATTTTTTATATATACTTACTGCACAGTATACTCAGAGATCCCAGTATTAGGAGAAATTCTGTTCAAAATTTCTTGATCCCCAGGAAGTGGGCATCCTAGAGTCTTGTGGAGATGAATGTAAAGTTGCTTTAGAGCTGCTCCATGACTTACAACCAAAACATTTTCAACACAGTCACATTCTTGCAAAAGCTGGAATAAAACACCTTAATATTATATGAACTATAAAAGTAATGACGACCTCTACATAAATAAATGGAAATGTGATAGAAAAACAGTGAAAGCCAAGATAATAATGGATTGATATATGAGTAAAAGGAGGGGTGCATGCAAATTGTCCTTCAATTGATAAATAATTCCATCAGAGAAAATATGCATTCTTTTCTTTAAATTGTAAAGTAACGAAGGGGGCATTGTGTTGGTACTGTGTTGCAATGTGGGAGGCTGCATGATGTCACTAGAGCAGCAAACAGTACCTTCATACATGATCACCTGTTGGCAATCACATGATTCTGGCAGCCATTTTGAAGTAGGTAGTAATTGTAATCATTTCTCATGTGCCTCATCTGTCAAGGCACAACCTTGAATGGCCATTTCCAATCACTGTCATTCATAGCATGCACAGGGAAACATTCCATTCTTTACACACATACCTAACATCAACTTTGCTCAGTAAATTGAAAGTCTTTTACAAATTAATTACAGTAATAAGAACAGGAAACCACATTTCATTTCATGTTAACCCGAGAGTGTAGTCTAGTTAATTTAGTTAAGGGTAACGAGTCGTTCTTATACAACATATGCTCCTCAGAGAGAGAGAGAGAGAGAAGAGAGAGAGAGAGGAGAGAGAGAGAGAGAGAGAGAGAGAGAGAGAGAGAGAGAGAGAGAGATTCAACAATTCTAATCTGTATGCTAGTTAACCAAAACTAATAAGAAGGAATGGTTTGTTAATCGCGTGAGATATTATTGACCGATAACCTATTACTTCACAAAACCAAGGGAACCAAATCAAACTCAAGGTTATACAGCAAATTCAATCATTGGGATTTCCCCAGCCTTCCTCAGCATATCCTTTACTTTTCTTTTACTCATTCATCCATAGTGCTGTAATTTGTCTATGCGCTCGTGTCAACATTACTTGCATAATTTCACACCTTTTGCCATTACACACTTCAGGAGGCTGGGAGGGTGCTCGAACCATTTCTTAAAAGAAAAGAATGGACCATATACAACAAACCTCTGCAGTACAGAATAATTTTGAGTGCAAGTTAAAATTAACATCAGTTGGTTGCAAGTGTCTCGCACAAGTGGGCCCTTACCAAGACATGTATACTATAAGCAATAAATTGCACATCCATTGCACTTCCCAAGTCTTCCTCCCTCTGCATGAAAGGAAGCAGCAGCACTAGTATGTAGGAACTAGTCACCCATGAGTGCCAAAACAAAATGGATTCCCCTTTCACAGTGCCCCTAATCTGGTGCACTGTCAACAAGTACTCTACCTGAAGTGTCTTACTTTTACCTTTTTCTTCTCCTCTTACTCATTGCTTGCACTCTGCTTCAGGCAAAGTGCCATTTCCTTTAGTACAATTGATTTGTACCACAAATTAGTGTTGTTCCTCGGAATACAACGGCACTCTAGAGCCACCAAGAAAGAGTCCTGCACACTGAGATACAGTGCCAAAAGCAGTGTGTCCACCATTAGGGATTTTGCTAATCAAGGACTGCTCCATTAGTGTAACCTTTGAGTAGCACACTCAGCCACATTATCACCTTAGTTGAAAGGGATCATTATTCCATTGAAGTGCCACCAAATTGAAGGAACACTTCCCAAAAACATTTTGATTACCAAAGCCATCTCTTTTATACGTCTTTTCCTACCAGAGCCATGTCGGCACAACGTTACCAAGCCTTCATAAATAATATGGGGATAGAGGATGGTTTTAAGGGACAGAAGCTCACCAAGTGGGCAGAGGAACAGCTGGATGACTTACTCCAAATGGAAAAACAAGAATGAGATGAGCAAAGGCAGGAGAGACAAGACCAAAGGTGGTAAGAAGAAGCTAAAGCAGAAAGAGAAAGGAAGGAGAGAGAAACAAAAGAAGAAAAGGGGTAGAAGGAGAAGAACACAAGGATACAGAAGAAAAAAGAAGGCATGAGCTAGCTCTCAAGGAAAAGGAGATCAAGATGGAAAAGGCTTGAAAGGACAGTGCCAGAGCTCTGGCTGACTAACAAACCTCTATCTCCACATCTACTGCGCCTGGAATGAAGATGAGTCCGATGCATGGTTGGAGGAAGTAGAAATGCTATCGACAACTACACTACCACCGAGATGGCGAGGTCCTTACTGCTTTCAAGCACATGTAAGGTAAAACCACGGCTGCCCTCAGCTCGCTGGGTGAGGGTAAGAAGGGAAACATGGCAGACGTTCGGAGGGTAATTACGAAGGCCTATGAGATAACCACACTGGGAAATAGAGACAAAGGTTTAGGGGCCTCCCAAAAGAAATCAGTCAGACCTGGGCTGAATGGGCCTATCACTGGTTTCACTGGCTCGAGTCCATGTCATGCACCAAGTTTGAGAACCTATTTAACAGGATTCTGGAAGATTCTATCAATGTGCTCATGGGCCCCTCAATGACAAACACCCCAAATCATTTATGGATGGCTGTCATATGGCTGATGCTTGAGACCTATAACCCATCCTCCAGCACGTCTCACTGATGCATATTGCCACCCGGACATCTCTCAGGGACAGCACGCCTGAAGAACAGAACCCCTTCAAGATTTCCAGTCCGCAACTACTCTAAGAAAGTGGGACACTGAACCTGAGTGGCACTTTAAAGGGGGAGTAACCAGCACTCCTCTAAGCAGACCAAGAACCAAATGGTACCTCTCCAATTACTACTCTCAAACAAACCTCATCACCTACTGACAATCCAGTCAATCGAGCCCATCAAAAGGGGCCCTGCAAGGACTGTGGTGCTTTCAGTCACTACAATGCCAGATTTCATGCCTGCCCAAAGCATGGTACCTCTACCAAGCACATCAACTTGATAAGTGCCAAGTCTGCCTCGGCGTGGCTTATTGATAATACTCACTCTGAGAGGGTGGAGACTCAGACCATCTCAATGGCGCCCCTTGATGGCTCCAGTTTGCCAGTTGAGCGGCAAGCTATGGTGGACACTGCCTCAGACATTGTCTGATTGACCAGTCCTGTGTGCCCGCCAGTGCCACTGTAGACAAAACAACTTGTTGGACAATGACTTGGGTAGAAGCCACATCCATTCCCACATTTGAGCTCCAGGTCACACACAACATCATGGAGTACTCAATCTTACTGCATTGGCATGATGAGAAAGATACAGCATGGAATAGAATTTCTGTTAGGATGAGACCTCCTCTGGGGATGTCCTCTCCCAACTCCACTCCATTGCCTGGCTACCTCCACAAGGGAGGCATCAACTGTACCATTACAAGACAGGGGCACAGCCAACCTGGAAGGAGTTCCACTGTCAGTGCAATTACCATTTGCCTGCCGAAGCGGTTGATTAACCAAAACTTGGTGATTTATGCTGCTTATGGCGCTGATATATTCGGTTAATGGCACCGATAACTGATTAATCATGGCTCCTTTACGTATGTTATAGCGTCATAACTCTATTATTAGCACCTTATGGCAACAATAACAGGAACTCTGCTTATTATGGCACCATAAATTGCTGATTTTATGGCGCTAGATGAGCACCATAAAACCGGATCATCATTAACCAAGTCTGCCAATAACTGGGAACTGCTTGTATCATTATTATCATTATTATTATTATCCTTATTATTTAATCTTATCAATCTTATTAATATTTGATAATTTTGATAAACATATATATGTATAATAAAAATTCTCTCATCTCAGTAAGAGAGAGAGAGAGAGAGAGAGAGAGAGAGAGAGAGAGAGAGAGAGAGAGAGAGAGAGAGAGAGAGAGAGAGAGAGAGAGAGAGAATCCTTACTTAAAAGGAGTGAAATGGAAAAGTAATTTTATTGTTTTTAAATATTATCACATATGAATTCTGTAATAACTGTTATGTAGTATATTATTATTATTATTAATATCAATATTTGAAAAACATTAATAAAAATAGTACATACATGTCCATAAAAATGTTCTCATCCCAGTAAAGAGAGAGAGAGAGACGAGAGAGAGAGAGAGAGAGAGAGAGAGAGAGAGAAAAAAATTATTATTTTTTATTATTTAATGTTATTGAAGTTACACATATAAAAGCTTGAAAACCTATATTACATAAAAAAATTAAACAAACATTTTGGAGGGTTTCTTGAGGATTAAAAATTTTTGTGTTTGTGTTCACATGTCTTTGAAAAACTTGTGTATGATAATTCATGCAGCTCAAATTGTATAAGATTGAGGCATCACTGTACAAGCAGGAATGATGAAGACCTTTACCAGTGTTCATTCAGAGCAGTGAGGAAATATCTTGGGATGAACAAGTTTCTTCAAAAGGATGATTTATTTGTTTTTACACAAGAAAGGTCGTGGAGGAAGAAATATCACTCCTCTTACACCATCTCCTAAAAACAGCCCACTTCGATTGGTAAACAGCTTGAGAGGATTTTCTTCTAGCGTTGGCAATAGCTCTTGCCACTGCTCTTGAAAACCTCTCGCTCTGGCCAACTTTTCGATAGTCTGAATGCAGTCAGACTCAGAGCGGAGAGGTTTTTGTGATACCTCTCGAAGTGGGGCTGTTTGAGTAGATGATTCTTTCTGGTAGAGTCCTTGGAAAGTCTACCAGAAACGACATGACCTCTGCGAACCAGTCGCTTGCAGACCAAAATGGGGCGATCAGGGTCATTCTTGCTCCTTCTGAAGCCGCAAACTTCCTTATCATCTCTCCCAGGAGTTTGAATGGATGGGAAGGCGTAGACATCCATTCCCTTCCAATTCCATAGCATGGCATCTATCGCTATCGCTCCTGGGTCGAGAACCGGGGTGAGCAGTAAATTGGGAGCCTCTTTGTCTTCGATGTCGCGAAGAGGTCTACTAATGGCCTCCCCCAAAAGTCTCCACAACTCCCGGGCAAACTTCTGAATGGAGAGTCCACTCGGTCAGAAGCAGCTGATGTTGACTGCTGAGAAGGTCTGCCCAAACGTTCTGCACTCCTGACACGAACCTTGTTAGTATCGTTATATCTCTCATCTTCGCCCAGAGCAAGATATCCCTCTGCTATCTCGAACAGGGATCGAGAATGCGTCCTCCCTGTTTCTGATATATGCGAGAGCAGTGGTGTTGTCCAAATTGATCTGGACAATCCGTCCTATAATTCTTCCCCGAAGAATTGCAGAGCCAATCGAATTGCTTCTAATTCCTTGAGGTTTATGTGCCAGGACCTCTGTTCCCCTCCCCAGAGGCCTGACACTTCTCCATCCCCCAGTGTTGCTCCCAGCCTGTCATGGACGTGTCTGAGAACAACACTAGGTCTGGGCTCAGAAGCTTGAGGGACAGTTCTTCCGATAGCTTGACGGGAATCGAACCACCACTTCAATGGTCTTTGACTGACTGAGAGATTCTCAAAATTTCGTTCAAGTCTTTTTTGTTCTTCCAGTTGTCTGCTATGAAAAACTGAAGAGGTCTGAGGTGCAGTCTTCCCAGAGAAACAAATTTCTCCAGCGAGGAAATGGTCCCAGCAGACTCATCCATTCCCTCGCTGAGCATATTTCCCTCTCTAAGAAGACTGATACTTTTTATAAGCATTTCAGCCGATGTTCCATGGATGGATAAGCTTGAAAAGCCACTGAATCCATCTGAATCCCCAGATACACGATTGACTGTGTTGGGATCAGATGGGATTTCTCGAAATTGACGAGAAGGCCTAGGGCTTTTGTCAGCTGTAACGTTGTGTGAAGGTCCTCCAGACACTTTGTCTTGCAAGACGACCGGATGAGCCAATCGTCTAGATAGAGTGAGACTCTTATCTTTGAAAGATGAAGCCATTTTGCTACGTTTTGCATCAGAAACGTGAAAACCATCGGAGCTGTACTTAGTCCGAAGCAGAGGGCTCTGAATTGGAAGACTTGTCCTTTCAAGACGAATCTGAGGTACTTCCTGGACCGAGGATGAAATCGGGAATGGAAGTATGCGTCTTGGAGATCCAAGGACACCATCCAGTCCCCTGGTCTTAGTGTGCTAAAAACAGATTGTGAAGTTTCCATCTTGAATTTTTCCTTTCTTACGAAAAGATTCAGTCTGCTCACGTCCAGGACAAGTCTCCATCCCCCCGACTGCTTCGGAACCAGGAATAACCTGTTGTAAAAGCCCGGGGAATTCAATGATAGAACCCGCTCTACTGCTCTCTTCTCTAACATTTGATCCAGAAGATCTAGCAGGATCTGTTGTTTCGAAGTCTGGTAAGATGGCGACAGATCTATCGGTTCTGTGCTTAAAGGAGGTCTTGAGAGGAACGGGATCTTGTAACCGTTCTCGATAACTTCGAGTGACCAACTGTTCGCTCCTCTTATCCTCCATGCTTCTGCAAAGAGAGAGAGTCTCGCTCCGACCGGTGTCTGAAGGGTAGATAAGTCATTTCTTTCCCCTAGGCTTTGATGGGGCTCTGCCTCTAGGGAAGCTCCTCCCCCGAGTGGAGGCTCTCGAGGGAGCTCTGCTGCGAAAGGGCTTAAAATTCTTCCTGGAAACTTGCGTAGTCTGGAAGAGGGCTGGGCAGCAGGACGTTTTGAGATTGAGATAAAAGGTCCTGCGTTGCTTTTTCCTGAAGATTCACTGATAGATCTTTACCATTGATTGAGGAAAGATGAGCCGAAAACAGGGGGCGAACAACAGTTCTGCTTTCTGTGTGGGCGATACTGATTTTGATGTAAAGCTGCAGTAAAGCGACGTTTCTTCAGGACTCCCGACGCAAAATGTGATGCCAATTCGTCGGAGCTATCCCTTACTGCTTTGTCCATACATGACAAAATACTAGATAATTCCTTCTAAAGAAATAGTGTCTGGACTTCTAGACTGCATATCTAAGACCCCCAGACACCGTCAAGGTAGTTAAAACTTCTAGTGCCTGTAAAATACCGTTAAGATGATGGTCTGTTTCCGTCATCGTCCAGGATACTTTTGCTGACGGAAGGTAAGATCTTCTGGCGCATCAACTAAATTAGAGAAATCACCTTGAGCGGAGGCAGGGATCCTCAAACTTGCTTCCTCCTCCGTTTCATACCAGATTCCTCCTCTACCACTAAGTTTTGCAGGGGGAAAGAGCAAATGAAGTCTTGCCCTTCGCTTCTTGGATTCCATCCAATCGTGAATCCTTTTGAATGCCCTTTTTGTAGAGAGAGACGTAGCCATCTTCACAAATCCTGGTCGTCTTCTTGCCTTCGATGAAGATAGTTGAGAAGGCAGAGAGAGAGGAACTGGAGCTTGAAACTTATTAGGAAACAAGTCTTTCAAAAGGCGAGTCAGGGTTTTATAATCTGAAGACTCTTCTTCATCCTCAGGACCAGGGTCAGTTAAATCTTCTTCCAATGAAACAGCAGAGGTGTCCTGTTTCGAGCGAGAAGAGATTAAACTCTTATTTCCCTGAAGAATTTTCGAAGAGGAGATTAGAGTATGTTCTCCTATCAGCGTCGAATTTCTATCAAGTTCCTGTAAAGGAACGTCATGCCGTGCGTCCTGGAGAACTCCCTCTTGACGAGAGTCTAAATGAGGCTTTCGTCCAAATTCTTGAAGAATCGATCGCTCACTCGTCTGAGGAGCGTCCTGCCTTGTATCTCCGCGAGCGTCCTGACTTTTAGGATGCCTAGCGTCCTCAAACGCATATTCATGAGCGTCTTCATCTTCCTCCTGGCGAGCGTCCTGACGTGAAGAACGTTGAGCGCTTAGCAAAGTCTTCTTAAATTCATGCCGAATAGCGTCATGACGTCTAGGATGTTTAGCGTCTTCAAAACCTGCATTGTGAGTTTCTTGTCGGGTAACCCGATGCTTGTGATATTGAGCATCCAGCGAAGCGTCCTCACGAGCGTCCTGAACAGTTTCACGATGAATAGGACGTCGAGTTTCTCTAACTATGCCTTTGCGCACCTGTTGAGGAGCGACATGATACGTAGACTGAAGTGCGCCATCAACGTTGTCCTTCGAACCTTCTCGATACCTAAATCTTATGTTCTGAGCGGTTTCTTGAAAGACCGCAGAACAAGAGTGCTGAGAAGAGTCTTTACGGGATTCTTGCCGAGCGTCTCGACACTTAATTGCTTTTGGAGGAGTGTCCCGCTGAGGAGAAACCTTGACAGAAGTTTCTCTAAAAGTTCTATGGCGCTGGAGACTCTCCCTACGTTCTCGACTATCAACTTTATCTTCCTCCGGTCGAACATCGCCGAAGCGAGTCCTCTGAGCGTTCTCCAACTCCTGACAAAGGCGACGGCCGCCTGTGCGGCAACTAACGTCTTTGTTGTTTTCGCCGATACTTCCAGAGGCTCTATCAAAAGGAGCACTAACGCGCTCCTGAATGAGTCGTCGAGGTCTAGAAGGCAACGAAACAGGAGAGGGAGATGAACGAGAGAGGAAGAAGGAGAACGCCTGGATTTCTTGACAGGCAACCATAGATCCTTCTTACGATGACGTGATCTTGACTCTCTTTTAGCGAAAAATGCAGACAATTGTTGATGCATCGCCAGTAGGGTCTCCTTAGACGGGGAAGATTCATACGAAGGACTTATCCAGTGAGAAGAAGATGGGCGAGGGGACGCCCTCTTCTTTCTCTCAGGACTAAAATCAGGTAGATTGGAGGATAAAACCAGCTCCTTTTCACAAGAAGTCCTAACCCTCTTCTGCGGGATACCGTCTTCAAAGTCTTCCGGAGAAGAGCTAAGCGGAAGCCGCGTAGGAGGACGTTCTGATAAAGCGTCCTCTTCTCTAAATCCTCTCTAAGAGGGCGGGAAAGGACGACGGCCGCCTGTGCGACGTCTTACGTCCTTACCACTCTCGTCTTGAGAGGCCCTCCGAGAGACCCATCCTCGTTGAGGAGAAGACGTCTCGAGGAAGAGAAACATTTCTTTCAATATTTGAGCTCGCGCACGAACTTTGGCAGCTGGGGAATGTCTTCAGGTACTGCCGAAGGGACGCCAGACCGGTGTTTAGTTCCGTAACCCTCCTTCGGCTTACGACATGTCCATTCCTTATGTCCTGGGAGTCCGACAGAGGTCTCAGCCTGGAGGCGCTATAGGACCGGTTTGATGCCCCTCCACAACACTATCACTATCACTGCACTTTGCACATTAGTTTGGAGCGCGAGCACTTTTGATTCCAGGTTCCGAATCGACTCCATAATTGTAGTAAGGGCGTTACCTTCAGCAATCACTTCATTGCCCGAAGGCAAAATAACAGGATTAGGCGCAACAGGCTCTACATTTATGTTAGACTGCGGTGTTTTATCACCGCGACTTTTGACAGAAGCACTCCTGGAGGAAGACCTCCTGATTCTGTCACGTTCAAGCTTACGTACATAGACTATACGCCTTCCATTCAATATTAGTCAGAACCTCAACATTCTTTACACCTATCATCCAATAAGCAAACATGCCCTCTACAATTCGTGCACACCGTATGAGGGTCTACCGAGGCTTTCGGTAGCCTAACCTTAAACTCTTTCACACCGCACACCCTGAAACTAGTAGAACTAGATCCAGACATCACGATTCAAGAACAATTCAAGCCAAATTCAAACCCAAACCACAATAGCGTATGCCAAGTCACAAAGCCAATTTCAAAAACCAAAAGACAATCAGAATACTTAAGTGACCAAAGAAGTTTTCAAAATCTTGAGCGGAGGTAATGGAGACACGTGTTTACACTACCGCGACAGAGAAAAATCTGAATAGAAAATGGGAATGTTCCTGACGCCCGCCTCCCAGCGGCGGGAATGGGTACTAACCTCCTGGCCGACCACTGCGTGTGCCGGGAGTTTTATTTGAAATTCTGTCGAACGTCAGAGAATACACCTTATTATATCTGGCAGGTAAGTGTCATGAACAAAATAACTTTTTTCAACAGATATCATTTTTTTAAAGGAAGTGAGGAAGTGACTCCCTCTTGGATTTTTTCATTGTAGCTGGCCCACAATAAACAAAAAATGACAAGTCTTCCATCAGAGGTGAGGTAGAACCCAGACGAATCCTCAGCCAGGTAGAACTGGAAGGATTCTTCCTCTGTGGAGAGTCAAAAGGACTGTCTTGACACAATATGGTTAGCGTAAAGCAATGGATTTGTACTGATATAATTAAATTTGTTCTTAAAAAAAAACATGTTTTACTATGAACCTTTAAATAAGTTATGTATGTATTCATTGTTCTTGAGAAGTCACAGCAATGCAAAATATATTAGATGTTTTAAGTTCATTTAAAAAACAACTTATATGGCGTACCTTCAGCTTTTCAATGTCATCAAAACCATCTGATTCACAACTGTCAACTGAATCACACTTTGCTGCCTATTTTTGTCATAAACAGACTGGCAGAGCTCCTGAAATACAAATAAATATATAATTAAACATGAAGGAGGAGAGTGCAATCAAGTCTTCCAACAAACAGTATAAAACTATGAGATTATGTTGCACCTAATACCAGTTTAATTGTAATACTTTATTCTTAGTTCTTTGAACAGAGGTGGAAGTGAAATTATATTTATGAAATGTGATTATAGTCAAGATTTTAAAATTGATTAAAGATAATACATATATAGTATATATATAGGCGGTCCCCGGCTTTCGACGGTTCCGGCTTACGACGTTCCAAGGTTACGACGCTTTTCTAAATATTCAATGGAAAATCCGTCCTGTGTTACGACGCTTGTTCCGAGGTTACGACGCTGACGCTTCCGATGCTCCGAGTTAACGACGCTTTTAAAAAACGCATGCTATGATAAAATAATCCTTTATAGTTTAGCACAGTATATAAAAAAAATATGTTTTTGGTTTACATTACAACAAAAACAAAAATTTTGAGGTTATGATGATTTTCAACTTTTTTTTTGTAATTTTTTCGTATTTTTTGAATTTTTTAGTGAGCCCGCATATGCGGAAACTAGTTGGGCGAATGAATATGGAATTTTTATTCTAAAATTAATATTAATAATACTTACCTGTATAATTTATCTAGCCCTAAATCCCCAAAAACCGCACCAAAATTTACCACATTGGCAACCCTGTTGCCTCCTATTCTGTCCGCCAGTTGGCAACACTGTCGTTGACAGAAACGAAAACCTTCCCTCAAATCAGTTGTGATAGGCAGATCGTGGGGTAGGATGGGTGGGACTAGATAAATTATACAGGTAAGTATTATTAATATTAATTTTAGAATAAAAATTCCATATTAATAAACTTACCTTAATATAATTTATCTAGCCCGATTAACCACATTGAAAAGGAGGAGGGAATCTGAATACAATTTCCCCTTCGGACAGAATAGGAGAAAACAAACAAAGAAAATATATATCATAGGCAGTCAAAACTCAACCCAAGGTCAAAGATACTAACAACTCAAAAGTCTCCTACCATAATGTACCCCCAAACTGCGGTAGCACAGGACAAGGAGTAAGTGCATAGTCAGTCCGTCTGTACTAAAGTCAGGTGACCGACCAGGTGACCAGTCAGACGAATTGCGGACAGCAAGGCTGCAACCCTGAAGACTATCAAGCACTATTCTTTCCCTAAAGGATGAGTGTCTGGACTGTCTGGGCGATCAAAGCTAAGCAAACCTTGGGGGTGTATCAACGCAACCCGACGTCGCCAGCAACGAATTGGCTCATGGAGCAACTCCTAACTCGAGCTTTCTGGTGCCAAGAGAAAGGAGCGCGGAGCAAAAAGCGATTCAGTCCCGAAGGACGAATGCCTGACAGTCCAAACCTGGTCTCATGTTACACGATCATCGGGGGTGTATCAACGCAACCGACTTCGTTAACAAGAAACTCAGGGCTACTAATGTCGCCTGATCTCACACGAGTGTCTGACTCCGAGAAAACAGGTGAGACAAAAAGTAGATGGTGAGCGAGTCACCAGATGACAGCAGACGATCCATCGACTAATTCCCTGTCCAGGACAGTGGAAGAAGCAGGAGTCGTCAGGACAAGCGAACCAGTGGCTAGTCCTAGGTCAGCATCGACTCTGGGAGAAGCGTAGTCGCCAGTGCCGACAACCCAGTGGCTGGAAACCATTTCACACTGACAATGGAAGCAGCATGAGTTGCCAAGCAGTCAGTCCTTGTCATCAACAACAACCTTAAATACCAACTGCCTAATTCCCATTATAACTACGTCAAAAACTGCCATTGGGTTATAATACAAAAACAAAAAAAAAATTATACAACAAAGCAAAATTAATGAAATAATATACAGGTAGCAACCAAACGTAACACAGGAAGACTACCTAATTCTCCTGTCTGACGACCTGTCCTGCCATCACCAACGGGCCCAAAGAACGAAGGTCGCCTAGAACTAGAGAAATATCCCTCAAGTAAAAAGAGGCAAAAACAGAATTAGAACGCCAAGTCGCCGCCTCAAGCACCTTGGCGACTGAGACGTTTCTTCATAAAAGCTACTGATGTAGCAACTGCTCTAATACTGTGTGCTCTCGGCGTCTGGTCTTCCCCAGCAGCCGAACCACCAGTTTTAACGATCAGATCTCTGAGAAAAAAAGGATACACCATTCTTTGAATAGGGTCTCTTGACATTTCGGGGTGAAACAAAACAGATGACGGGGACGACCCTGAATGTCCTTCGTGCGGCGTAAAATAACATGAGAGCGCCCTACAGGGCAAAGAACTAATTCCTCATTTAAATTACCAACAAAGTCGACCAGCGACTTCAGTATCGAAAGACCTGGAATGGGATTATCAGACGATTCAGTCTGCGACAAATTCAGGAAGGAAGGTATGACAAAATCATGTCTTGTCCAGATCTGGCAACCAGAAAAGAGATGCTTGCAGTTCACCCACCTCTTGGCTGTAGCAGTGAGACAAGGAAGAGTGTCTTAGAAGAGAGGTCCCTAAATTTGGCAGAATTCAGAGGCTCAAACGGAGGAACCTTAAGGCTTGAAGGACTTTGTTAACGTCCCATGTCGGAGGCGAACACTGCGGCTGGGTCGAGATAGGGAAAAAGATCGAAGTAAATCTCAATGACATAAGATGAAGAGATCTCATGGAGCCTTGCCTTAAAAACATAGGAAAGCATAGACCTATAACCCTAATGCACGAAGGTGACAGGGCCCTGTCATGATGTAAATGAACTAAAAAACTCCGCTACTTTCGGTAAGGAAAGGTCTAGAAATTGAATGTCCTTGAGACTTACACCAACGTCTGTAAACCGACCATTTAGCCTGATAATTTACTCTGGTTGATTGCCGTCTGGCAAGAGCCAACTGTCGCGCCACGCTGGAGGAGAACCCTTCGTGCTTGGAGAACCTCCTGACAGTCTCCAGGCATGAAGATGAAGCATGTGGAGCCTCTGATGGAACTGATG
The DNA here is from genome assembly GCF_015104395.2 of Macrobrachium nipponense. Taxonomy (NCBI): domain Eukaryota; kingdom Metazoa; phylum Arthropoda; class Malacostraca; order Decapoda; family Palaemonidae; genus Macrobrachium; species Macrobrachium nipponense. Next base: position 25,560,511 of record NC_061094.1, on the reverse strand, counting down.
AAAATGGGGTTGTTTGAGAAGATCTGGTCTCTCTGGCAGGCGAATGGGGGGTTCCACCAGTGCTTCCAGAAGGTCGGGAAACCACTCCTTCTGTGGCCAGAAGGGGGCGATCAAGGTGAGATCCAGACGCTGGTGCCCTCACTTTGTTGAGGACTGACCTTACCAGAGAGAACAGAGGAAAAGCATAGGCTTGAAGTCCCTCCCAGTCCTGCAAAAGAGAGTCTGTCCCGGCACTCTGAGGAGTCTGGTAAGGGGCGAAGAATATCTGGCACCGAAAATTCAGTGGGGTGGCAAACAGATCGACTGTGACAGGCCATTTCTTCCTGAGGCTGTCGAAGACTTCCTGGCAAAGTGTCCACTCCGACCCTTGAACTTCGTTCGGTCTCGACAAGGCGTCTGCTAAGACGTTGTGATGGCCCAGGATAAACTGAGGGACCAACGTAATCCCCCTGTCTTCTGCCCAACACAGGATTGATCGGGCTTCTTGAGTGAGAAGATCCGACTGTGTGCCGCCTTGGTTTCTCAAGTACGAGACTGCTGTGGTGTTGTCGACAAAGATCGCGACAACCGACTCCAACAGTTGTTCCTAAAATGAAAGAAGGCCTAGGTACACTGCCCTCAGTTTCCCTCCAATTTATTGACATGATCCTCTCCTCCTCTAACCAAAGGCCGAAGCGGCTTCAGAGCCCAGGTGTGCGCCCCAACCTTGATCTGAGGCGTCTGACCAAAACATTAGGTCCAGAGGAACCGAAAGAAGAGATGTCCCTGACTTGAGGCGGTGAACTGCATCCACCAACGGAGATCCTTCCGACATTGTGGAGAAGAGGCGACTATCGTGTCCTCGGACACGAAATCCCATGACTGGCGAAGTGTCGACTGAAGGGACCTCATTCTGAGACGACCTCCGGGAACCAGTTGGATGAGGGATGACAAATGGCCCAGGAGAGACCTCCAAAGAGAAACTGGCTGCGTTACGGAGGACAAAAATTCTTCGATCAGACTCAGAAGCTTGTCTATCCGTTTCTGAGCGGGAGAAGCCCTCAAAATCTGGGAATTCAAAACAATCCCCAGATAAGTCATGATCTGGCAAGGGATTAGATTGGACTTGTCGAAGTTGACACGAATGCCCAACTCGACACAAAGAGACAGAACTATCTCCCTCGACCGGAGACATTTCTCTAGAGATTCGGCCTGGACTAGCCAATCGTCCAGATACCGAAGCATCCTTACATTTAACTGATGCAGAATAGCTGAAACAGGAGCCATCACCCGAAAAAAGACCTGTGGAGCAGTGGTGAGGCCGAAACAAAGGGTCTTGAACTGGAAAACAAACGAGTCCGTGAAAAACCGAAGGTAAGGTCTGCTTCTTGGATGGATGGGGATTTGCAGATAAGCATCCTGCAGATCGATGGAAATCATCCAGTCCCCCCTCCTGACGGATGAAAGAACAGTCTGGACCGTCTCCATCCTTGTTCAAAACCGAAAGATCTATGATGGGGACGCCAGGCACCAGAGGCCTTTAGAAACTACAAACATCCGAGAGTAAAACCCGGGAGAAGGAGGAGCTCGCTCTATGGCATCCTTCTCCAAGAGGGCCGAAAGCTCCTTCTCCAAGGCTTGACCCCTGATTGAGTGAGGGGAATAACTGCTGAACTCGAGAGGACGATTGGAAAGTGGAGGTCTGGAAACAAAAGGGATCTCGTAACCTTCCTTCAGGACCTCCACCACCCAAGCATCCACCGCTCATCCCCTGCCAAGCTGACAATGGCGGGAGAGACAAGCTCCTACTGCGGTCTCCAGGCGAGGTGATGACTCCTACTTCCGAAAATTCTTACGCAGAGACAAGGAGAAGAAGAAGACGAAGAAGAAGAAGGTCCTCCTGGAGGTTGAGCTCTTTCTCTGCCCTTAGAGCCACGCCAAGAACCTCTCCCGCGTTTCAAAGGGTGAGCACCAGAGGATGAAGAAGAGGCACCAGCAACCTGAGATGTACTCTGGAAAAAAGAGCCAGAAGGAGGTTGTTGGGCTGGAGCAGAATGGTTACAGATCTGGTCCTAAACTTACGCTTACTCCTTGAAGGAACGGGAGGAAGACCAGAGGAAAAAGCTCTTGATAAGGCCCAGTGAGCTTGGGAAGAGGCATCACCTTGAAGTTCCTTCAAAACCTCAGAAAGCACAGAAATATCGAAAAGGAAATCGCCAAAAGGAGAAGAGGACAAACAGACGGGTTCTCTGAATCTCCGATACAGAGGAGGGTAACTGCGACAAATACAGGTTACGCCTTAGAGAAACAAGAAAGGCCTGCATTGAAGCAGCAAGTTCGTTCTGATGTACAGAAGCGATTGAAATGGATGAGCAGAATTTCTCAAAAAGAGGAGCATCAGGAGGAAACAAACCCGGAGTCCTTGATATACATTAAAAGCCCTCCGAGGACCCACATATTGAAGGATTGAGCTTCTTGTAAGGACTCATAACAGACTCCATAGCAATAAAATCTTCAATTGAGACAGAGACGAAGCCTTAGAAGGCAAGGGTTGACTGAAAGTCGGACAAAATCAGGATTGGCTTGGGGGGTCGAGAGAATGAAGAATCATCCGCCACCTGGTAAACTCCTCTCCGGTGTCGTAGAAGAGAAGAGAGCTTTCCTCTTCCCTTTCCCCGATCACCTTCTCGAAAGTTTAGCGGCAACGTCCGGCCGCCCTCACTCTCGCGAACCTCTGGGCAAAGGGAAAACGTAAAAAATTCCCGTGACCGGGAAGGACCGTCAAGAAAAATCCCTTCTGTAATACAACGAGGCGGAGGCGCTTGCTTGCTCTTTAGGCCTCGCCTGAGGAAAAAAGAAAACTCTAAATTAAATAAAAAAAGTTCTTGAATTCTACATCATGACATCCATTTCGAGAACATCATATCACACGAATCCGCGTCATCATCATCATCGTCAGATCCTAACTTAGAAACTTTCCCTGAAGTAAAATCCTGACGACTAGCTATCTTAGGTCTGACACTAATATCCCTCCCCCCTTCTCCTAAATAAGCGCCCTTTGGCACTGTTACGGGACTAACAGGGGACACGTTGGGTAAAGATTCGTTAGGCACCTGCCCGGACCGGATCCCCCCTAGGCCTTCGCCACGACGGGGTTCACAAGCCGGGGTATCTGTCGCACGGTTTACCATGGTGCTGTCGACAGGGTACTGACGAGGAGCTGAAAATGAATCTAAAAGTGTGTTAGACATTTCTAGTAAAGGCTTCTTGAAAATCTCTGACAGATTGTTAAACTTAGCTGAAAATCTCTATCTAGACTAAGCTGTAATTTCTTAAAATTCTGTTTCCAGGTAGTTTCCATTGCCAAAATCTTTGAATCCACATCAGAAATAACTTCACTAATTACCGGTTGTACAGGGGGCAAAGCATCAATTAATTCGGAATCGGAGTCGTACGATACCGAAACGAAGAGCCAGAACCATGAGCGCCCAAGTCAAAGAATTCATTAGATACAGTTCTAGCAATCGATTTCTTTTTTCTCCTTAACCGATCTTTTATGCTGCAAGATTGTTTGGCGTTTCATATAAGCAGTCATATCCTCGTCAGACCAGGGCTTACATACGTCACAACGAGAAGGTCAAGTCACAAACCTGTCCACGACAAGAGCTACAAATGTCATGGGGTTCAATACTCCCTGCTACTCATCCTTGTCCCACAAACCGGGCAGTTCCTGATGTTGCTGGCAGAAGGAAGCATCGTAATTTCTTGGTAATCCATTGTAGAATTGGACAGGTCAGTGGTCCGGGTCGCGCAAAAGTTCGTAATTTAAGATAAGAACCACAACAGAAATCAAAGTTAATTCACTATTTCGTGATGTAATGCGTGAGTGGTAATTCATATAAAGTCTCATTTAAATAATGAAAGCTTTAAAGGCACAAAAATGTTTAAGGAAATTTATAAAGAGCGGCCGTGATGTAAACAACACGGGCGCTCGTTAACAACTGATTTGAAGGAAGGTTTTCGTATCTGTCAACGACAGTGTTGCCAACTGGCGGACAGAATAGGAGGCAACAGGGTTGCCAATGTCGTAAATTTTGAGTGCGGTTTTTGGGGGATTTAGGGCTAGTAATAAATTATATTAAAGGTAATGTTTATTAATACACTAGCTTGGGATGCGCAGTTTTAAAACAGTCCAAAAGCGCAAATAATGAAAAAAATCATTGCTTGTTTCCAGTACATAATTAAAAAAACTAAGTGGTTAGATTACAACGCAAAATTCCAAGGTTACGACGTTTTGTTATGCTTTTTTAACGATTACCTCATACGCAGAACTAGTTTTTTGAGCGGAGGCGCATAAATTGTTAATAACGCTATTAAACTGTATGGTAAATTGACCGAACAACGACCTCGGACGGTTGAGGATGCTAAGCGTAACAATACCAAAGGACGCCACTTCAATCGCGTGTCTGCCTGAAGTTCAGTCGGTTGTGTGCTAAGACGTGGCTGAATTTCCTTGCCATTTTCGCAAATTTACAATGGCTCCTAAACACCAAAGTACTTCCTCCGATGATAGTTCATCCAAGAAGAGGAAGGTCATCACGATGGAGGTAAATATGACGTGGTGAAGCGTTCGGAGAAGGGAGAAACTAACACCGAAATAGGCCGTTCTTTAGGCTTGAGCAGGACATGGTGGTAACCATTGTGAAGGACAAGGAACGTATTCTGAAGCACGTTAAGGATGCTGCACCGATGAAGTCAACGGTGATAAATGAGAAGCAACGTAGCCAGAGCATTGTTGAAATGGAGAAATTGCTCATGATCTGGCTGGAGGACCAGAACCAGCGACGTGTTCCGGTGAGCTTAAGTGTTGATCCAGGAGAAGGCTAGAGCGCTGCATGAGGTAGTAGTGAAAGAGTTTGGCGAAGGCAGTGCTGGTGGTGAATTTTCCGCGAGTAGATGGTTGGTTTAACCGTTTTAAGGCTCGTGCAAATTTGCATAATGTTGAAGCTGCAAGGTGAAGCTGCTAGTGCTGATAGCGAAGCAGCAGGTAGTTTTCCTGGTGGTTTGGCCGAGATAATTAAGGATGGTAGCTACACGGCTGACCAAGTCTTTAATGTGGATGAGACTGGATTATTTTGGAAAAGAATGCCAAATCGAACGTACCTTTCCAAGGAGAAGTCAGCACCTGGCCATAAAGCTGGAAAGGAGCGACTGACTTTGCTGTTTGGGGCCAATGCAAGTAGGTGATTTGAAACTGAAGCCCTTGCTGGTGTATTTGGCCGAGAATCCCAGGGCATTCAAGGGCATTTTAAAGAGTCAACTCCCTGAGATTTGGAAATCAAATAAGAAGGCTTGGGTTACCTTGATGGTCTTCGAAGATTGGTTCAATGACCATTTCGTGCCAGCAGTGGTAAACGGTATTTGACTTCGAAGGGTCTGCCTTTTAAGGCCCTCTTAGTCCTGGACAATGCCCCTGGTCACCCTTCAAATTTGAGCGAAATGACCCCCTAATGTGAAGGTGGAGTACCTCCCACCCAATACCACATCGCTGATACAGCCAATGGACCAGGGAGTAATAGCTAATTTCAACGGCCTACTACCTTAGAAGGACCATACGTTTGCTTTGAGGGCCCATAGAAGCTAACAAGGAGTGACACTGAAGCAATTCTGGAAGGGCTACAACATTGCTGATGCAGTGAAAAATATTGCAAGTGCTTGGGACGAGGTGAAGACGACCACTTTAAATGGGGCCTGGAAGAAACTGTGTCCACAGTTTGTGCACAGTTTTGAAGGCTTTGACCAGGCAGAAGACGTCAAGACTGTGACGTGGAAGATCGTAGGGCTAAGCAAGAGGCTGAAACTAGATCTTGAGCCTGATGATGTAACAGAGCTGCTGGCATCCATGGAGAGGAATTGTCTGCAGAGGACTTACTTGAACTTGAACAACAAATGATTGAGGAAGAGGAGGCGGCACCAGAGCCAAAAGCCAGGTCATTAAACTGTGAAAGGCTTGTCAGAGGGTTTTACTCATCTGGAGAGAGCCTTGGCTTCTTTTGAGGCAGAAGACCCTAACGTTGCCAGTTTGACAAAATAAAACTGGAATGTTAGACTTAGTAACTTTCTACAAGGAGACCCTGAAGGAGAAGCAGACGAAGAGAAGTGTGCAGTCCAGGCTTGACACTTTCTTTCACAAGTCTCCAGTACCACCACCTCCCACTCCTAGTCCTGGTAAGGAATTCTGAACTGTTTTACTAATTTATGTGTTTTTACATAGTGTACATATAAAATGTGTTAATTTTTTAATGTAACAACTAAATGTAAGAGTAAATTGTAACTTCATTAATGTTCATCATTTGTAATTTTATTGCAGAAGTGGTGACAGTTCCAGATCCCCCTGTACTACCTGTGACAAGTTCCAGATCTCCTGTACACCTGTGACAGTTCCAGATCCCCCTGTACCTGGACCCTCTGTAGCAGCCCGTCCACCTGTACGTGTACAATCAGGTAAGCAATTTTCATTTTTTTTCTCATTTTCATGTTGGAAATTGTTTACACCCTACATACATATGTACACTAACTTACATAGTGGTACAATGTGTTTGATGTTGCATAAACCTTATTATTTTTTTTTTTCATTTCAGACCCCTTGATAGTGACAGCGACCCAGATGACCCTGAGCCTTTCCATGGTTTTGATGCCTCGCCCTATTCATCAGTAAGGAATCCTTAACAAATTTTGTATAAAATGTTTTATAAATTGCTAATAGAAATTTTATTAAAAGTGTACATATGCTACATTTACATCCACCTTATATTTATGTACCCTATCATTCGTTTCCAAAAGATCTAGATGTTCCCTCATCAGTTGATACGAGTAGTATCACCTCTCCAGAGCCCAAATCAGTTGATACGAGTAGTATCACCTCTCCCATTCCTTCAGGTAAAAGAATTCTTCGTTTTCTATATTGTACATACGTATTACACACTACATATGTCAAACAGTAATAACATGTGCAGTAGTTACAGTAGTAACTCTATCATTTTATATATTTTTTATCATTCCAGACTCCCAAGCACCTGCCCATCCCACTCCATAGCCCAGCCACCCACTCATCTACCATATGCCCATCCCAGTAAGCAAGCCAACCACTAGAATTTGGTAAGGACATTTTTTTTTATTATGTTTTATTACTACATATGTAATAACCATGTTATGTATGTAACATCATACTATAATCATATGTATTACATTATCATTCCAGACTGGCATGCACCTGTGACTTACATAAACCAGACCTCTACATAGCCTACATGTCTTCATTTTGCTGAAGGTAAGGAATTCTCGGTTGTGTTTGTTTGCATACGTACAATAAATTTTGTACACCTAAGTGGTTACATACTGTCCTTTAATATTAATTCTTCATTCCAGACTGCCCATCATCCTAGCCTGTTATCTGTGATAAAGCACACTGAAGTTAGGTTTGGAATGCATCCTTATCATGAATGCTCTACACCTCCCCACCTCCATCTCCACAACCTAGGTAACAGCTTTGAGACTCACTAAAAGTTGGTAAGTTATGTAAGGAATTTCTAAATTAAGTTTTATACTACATGTTATATGTGATATTAAACCACTGTATGGTGCATATTACTGTATGTAACTTACTCTGCATAGAGGACTTACTGACAAAATTATTTTTTGTACATTCCAGAGTCCCCTGAATGATGTTAGGCTATGGGGCACACATAAGACTTTGTGCATCCAGGGTTACATAGAACGACAACTTTAACTAAAAGTAAGGATTAATTAACATACATTAACTCTTTTAGTACTCTTGATATATCTACAGTAATTAACATATTGCATTCACGACTTTTCTGTAGTGTATATTTTTGTACACTAATTTTGTTACTTTTTCCTTCCAAAACCAACATTTTTCACACAACTCCAGGTTGTTACTAACAAATCACAAGTGTCATCAAGGGATAACTACAAGTAGAAGCACCATTTTTGGATGGAAAAAACCCTTCAGGAAAGTATACGTATCAAATGTAAAATGTAGTGTAACAAAGTATGAACAGTAAGGTTTTTACATACAGTAGAATTACATACGTACATAACTTTTTTTTACAGGAATTCCAACCAAGTTTGATTATGTACCTACATGTTATAAACCACTGTACGTATGGTTACTGTATGTAACTTACTAAACATACATACATGACTTAACTTTGATACTTTTTTGGTACATTCCAGAAAACCAGGACCCCCTCCATGATGCAGGCTATGGGGCCACATAAAACTTTGTCCAGGGTTACTACTACATAACATAGCACGACAACAGTAAACTACTACAGTACTAAAGGTAAGGAATTATACATAGTAGTAATTAACATACATTAAGTAAGTTTTATACTAAAAAAATGTGACCAAGATCTCTCACATGGGATAAGTGATCAAGGTCCCTCATGGAATTAATACGTACACTACCCTGCTTGAACTAGGGGTGTAGACCAATCATTTACAACATGCATACCAGTTGATATTAAACCACTGTATGGTGCATATTACTGTATGTAACTTACTATGCATAGAGTACTTACTGACAAAATTATTTTTTGTACATTCCAGAACCCCCTGAATGATGTAGGCTATGGGGCCACATAAGACTTTGTGCATCCAGGGTTACATAGAACGACAAATTTAAACTAAAAGTAAGGAATTAATTCACATACATTAACTAAGTTTTATACATGTTATATATGTGATATTAAACCACTGTATGGTGCATATTACTGTATGTAACTTACTATGCATACAGTACTTACTGACATAATTATTTTTTGCACATTCCAGAACCCCCTGAATTATGTAGGCTATGGGGCCACATAAGACTTTGTGCATCCAGCGTTACATAGAACGACAAATTTAAACTAAAAGTAGGAATTAATTCACATACATTAACTTTTTTACTCTTGTATAACTCAAAGTAAGGAATTTATAAACTAAAAGTAAGGAATTAATTAACATACATTAACTCTTTTACTCTTGATATCTATAATTTACATATTGCATTCAGGACTTTGTGTAGTATTTTGTACTAATGTGTTATACTTTTACCTTCCAAAAAAGAGCTACCAGACTGGGATTTTAGTGTACTCCAGGATGTACTACCAAAGGATTACAGTACTAACAGTGTAATAGTGTATAGTGTATAATCTAACCTAAGGATTAAGTGTAGCATTAGTGTACGTATATTAAAGTCAACTAAGGACTTGGTAATACTTCAAGATTGTGCTTTATAGTGTCACAAGAGTATAAATAAAGAATATATACCTTCAAGAACCATCCTTTGGCATTGAAATAACCACACTACACATCATGCAATACTTGCATGTCACAACAGGTAAGGTCTCTCTAATAATATAGATAGATAGATAGATAGATAGTATAGATATATATATATATATATAGATATAGATATTATATATGAGATAATAATATATATATATATATATATATAAAATTATGTATTATAAATTATGCCATTATCAGTGTAATTTCTTCTTTCAATGTTACTTAGGCCTATCATTTTGATACCTACTACTATTATGAAATTAACTGAACAGTATATACACCATGCCTATTTTTGTATTTCTTATTATCCAAGCTTTTAAAGAACTAAAATTAGCAAAAGGTTTCAACATTAAATTAGTTAATGTTAAATGCCAGTAGTGAAGAAGACTACCATGGTCATCAGTGGAGAATGTCTCATCACAAAAGATGCTATTCTTCAAGAAAGCGTTGTCCACTGGATCATATTGCAACACAAACCTAGCCTATCTTCCTTGCGTTTCTCTATAATGAAGGGTTTCTTGGCAGGAATATGATGAAATAATATCTTGGCCTCATGTAGCCTGTTATGGATGGTTTGGGCATCAGCTTGACGGGAGGGTATAACATTCTCTCTTTATAGCAACGCCCGTTGTCAGGGGAGTTAGGCCGAGCTCCTTCAATGATCATCTGATAATGATCTTCAAAAGCAGTGCAACCATGGGGTTTTCCTCAACTTTTTTCATAAATTTGTTATATTTCTCTTTCTCTCTCTCGCCGTATCCACTATGCACGGTGGTTCTATTTATACCAAGCTGCCGAGCAAGATCTACGATAGAAACATCCACTGTTTTACACATTCAAACTATGTAAGTTAATCTTGCAGTTGGTCCCAGATACATTAAATTCCAGCTGACCTTGAAAGTACATACTCCTTGTAAATAGTCAAAATGAAAGAGTACTATATCCTTTTCCATCAATGATTGAAATTTTTAGGTTTACTTATCCTCTTTCACATTTAAACTGAAAAAAACAATCACAACCTATGTGAAAGGGAAAAGGTTTCAATTTGCTTAAGACTTTCCCATACTGCTTGGGGTACAATATACCTCCATCTTCTGCGATTCAAGTTGTGCAAATTCACAATAATACAAACTTTTCATTAGAACCTAACTAATTATCATACACAAGTATTTTACAGACATGTGAACACAAACACAGCATTTTCGAATCCTCAAGAACCCTTCAAAAGTGTTTGTTTAATTTTTTATGTAATTTATAAGTTTTCAATCTTTCATGTGTAAATCAAATAACATCAAATAATAAAAATAATAATTCTCTCTCTCTCTTTTTTACTAAGATTAGAGAATTTTATGTTACATGTGGTATATATTTATATTTTTAAATATTATAATAATAATAACAATAATATGAAACAAATAATGGAGACTAAAACCCACAATGAGCAAGTGAATGTCCAGCACTTGTACAGAACCAGTACAAAAGAGGCATGATTCAGTGGCAAAAGCCCTCCACTGGAGCCTGGGCAAGAAACACCAGATACCTTGCAGTAAAAAAGTGGTTACGAGCACCAACCTGAAGGAGTGATAGAAAACGATCAAGCAAAAATCCTCTGGACTATGGTATCAGCAAGATAGGGTGATACGTGCTAATAGACCAGATGTGACGTTGAAGTATCAAGACCTGAAAAATAGAAATAAGAAGGACATGGGATATGCCAGTGAAATTGTACCCATAATCATAGGAACACTAGGGCCCACGAATCCCAAGATCCCTGAAAAGGAATCTGGAAAAAACTAGAAAGCTGAAGTAGCTCTAGGACTCATGCAGAAGTGTGTGCTCCTGGAAACAGCGCACACAGTAAGAAAAGTGATGGACTCCCAAGGAGGGAGGATGCAACCCGGAACATACACTTTAAATACACCCTGTTGAATTGGAGGACTGAGATAAAAAAAAAATAATAACAATAATAATAACAACATACCAGTAACTGTAATTACAAAATGCTATAAAATCCTTTCATCTCATCTTTCTTTTTAACTCCACAAGAGCTCAAAGCCCTGAGCTGTCAAATATGTTAAGTAATGTGACAGGAGGGGGAGTGCTGCCACCATTTATATCTTTTTTTAAGGGTAATGTATTAAGCTAACTTTTAAATGATTTTACAGTATCTTTAATTTTATTTTTAAAAAGTTAGCTTAATACTTATGTAAGGACAATCTCTCTCTCTCTCTCTCTCTTTCTCTCTCTCTCTCTCTCTCTCTCTCTCTCTCTCTCTCTCTCTCTCTCTCTCTCTCTCTCTCATAATAGTTAGCAGTAGATAATTTTCAATTGATCTATTTTTACCATTACCATCTAGAACTGTAAATGCACTGTTCTAACACATAAACATATAACTACGACTTGTATTAGTCCAAATAAAAAGCACTGCTTATTCATGAAAAGGTATTTCAGAACAAAGAGAAAGAGATAGAATAAAGAATTTTTTAAAAGTGGTTGAGAAGACTTCTAAAATCACTTTGGTCGGTCAGAAGGGGGAAAGAAGACCAGAAATGGTTCATTGTATGCGTGTAATCCTCACACACTCCTATATTTTTACCAACCATTTATTTCTTTTTTTAAGGGTAACTGTATTAAGCTAACTTTTAAATGAAATTTCAGTAAATTTAACTTCATTTAAAAGTTAGCTTAATACTTAGGGAGCATGATTAGGGTCATATTTAGTGTTCAAACTCTAGCAGTAAGCATTTATTCTTATTTTTAGAGAACATGCCAAACTTATGGGAAAATTCCCCTTGTGCATGGGGATCAGGAACCTAACCTCGCGTAAGTTCGGGATATTACTGTACTGATAGATTAACATTGCTACTGTGTTAAGCACTTGTGCTATCAATACTAGATTATGGATTTCAAATATATGAATTAGCGTCAGAATAATTATATAAATATAACCAAAATCATTCTGAAAGGCTTAGAATCTGTCCTGGAGCAGAGCTTTTAAATCTTCTCCAACAGAACCATTCTAAGTTGAACAAAATGAAGCAGCACTCTCCTTGCATTCTGATCCTTATAAATATGGGCAAGTAACAACAGATTAAGGCAAATGATTCTCTACAAAATAAAAGGCAAAAATTTTATCAAGTGTGGACATTTTCATAAGTAATCACCTTAATTACAGCCTTGTTTATACAATTTTTCTCATCACAAAAGGGATTATCACCTCCATGGATAATGGAGGAAAAGTATGAACACATACTACTAATCTAACTATACTCCTGACCAATAAAACCCAACACAGCAAAAACATAAGATATAAAGGTCTATACTATGCAAGTTATACTGATGGTTCCAAATCATCAAGAGCAAGACTTTGCAGCCCTTTTACCTAATGAACAAGTTAATTCTCTTTGTCAAATAATGTTTTCACATCAGAACTTTGTGCAACTAATTCTGTAATCAAAATTGCAAAAAAATGATAAGAAGCTGGTGTAAATGTTGAAATCTGCTGGAACCCTGCCTAAGTAGGCACATGGAAAATGATAATATCAATGAAACAACCAAAACTTTACTTTCTGTCAGCTACTACTTAACAACTTCAAAACCTATCATCTTTTGATAAGAACAAAGTGAAAAAAGTTTACCGTAACCTGTTTTGATATACGTATGGCATTATTCAAAGCAAAACTGAATTCCATTTTGAAGTAATTTCATCTTTTTCAATTCTTAATAAACTATAATTTACTAAAAATTTCAATTCCAATGTTATGGGTAAAACATTCATACTGGCCCTAAGAGAATGAAGTACTTTAACTCAGAGGTCGGATTAAACTTCATAATAATAATACATATAACATATAATAATAATAATAATAATAATAATAATAATAATAATAATAATAATAATACAATAATAATAGTGGTGCCATGGAAGAGTGGTTTAGTTCATCAATGGACAGGTTAAGCCACACTGGGGCTGGTCAAATGTTGGATGGGTGACCACTCTCTTTGCCGTTGATTCCTCGGGAAAGGATCTTTACCATAATTTCCTCAGTCTTCTCAGCTTTGTGAGTACCTAATTCCCAATGGGGTAGGGGTCCTAGCTATTTGGAATAAAAAATAGCAAAACTCAAGCAAATGATTGGGGGAAAGAAAGTGGAAAAGGGGATCAAAAGGACAACAATGTAAATGGATCCTCTGGCAACAGAGGAGCTTTGTCCGGCAGCCAGGTATACAGCTCAATTGACGGGGAGGGTGGTCAGGTACTTGGAGGTCTTCATCCAGCAAATGACCTCCACAACAACGAAAGTAACCAGCAACCAGATACAGGCAGCCCCCAGTTATCAGCGGTCTCGGTTAATGGCGATCTAGTTTTAAGGTGCGCCATAACGTGCCAAGTTTCGGTTATTGGCGCCATAAGGTGTCATGGTTATGGTGTCATAACATACCTAAACAGAAGCACCCCATTGACCAGTTATTGGCACCATTAACCGAAACTTGGCTCCATAAGCGCCATAAATAGCAGGGTTTCAGTTAATGGCGGTTTTTGCTTATCAGCACCCAGCGAGAATGGAACCTGCCGATAACCGGGAACTGCCTGTACTGGAGCTACAGAGGCAAACCAGAAGAAGAAATGGAGAAGAGAAGAGAATAAGGAAATATGGAGATGCTACATCAGAAGCAACCTGATGGAAAGAGGATACAAAAGAAGCTTGGTCAACATCTTGAATGAGAGAAATAACGACCCTCAAACAGAATAGAGACTGGCAGACTAATTAAGGAACATGAAGAAAAAGAACTGGCTCTTCACAACAGAAAGAAAGGAACTGGAGAGAGAAATAACACCCAGCAACGAAGGACAAGAAGACGAAATAAGAGACAATACCACAGAAGATGACAGGAATGATGAGCTACCAAACAACAGGGCACAAAGAAACATGGAAGATGCAACAAAAGAGGTTTCGAAATGGTGGAAAAGATCAGACAATGTATGAAGCCAGATACAGAAAGAACAAAGATCCCCTCCATGAAAGCCTACAAGACAAAGAAACTAAAGGAGAAAACAAGTGAAGTTAATGGTAACCGGTTAAAAACAATCAGAGATTGTAAGCAAGGAATCTGTGAGATCTGGCAACTCCTGTGCGCACGAGGTGATAGCTGGTCAGAGACCGCACACCGCCTCGTGACGTATTTAATCTTTCCTTAGCCGCCTTGAAGAGTAAGATGCTATTGCTTTGCTCTCCTCCCAAGCTGGTTGATTTGTATCCATGTTTCTTTTTTTCAGTGTGTTTGTATGTGTGTTTCTTCATTATGGATTCTACAGTCTCTCCACGGCCTCGTCAATGCATGTGCCTAGGCATTCAGAGTTTTCCTTGCTCAAGGTTTTTAGCTGTTGTTGTCACAGACCCACATATGACGTGCAGTAGGTGCCATGCTAATTACTGTACAATTACTAATCCTTGTTTGGAATGTCATTCCTGGCCTAAGTCACAGTGAAGAGTGTTTTATAGAAAGAGGGAAAATTGTAGAGTTTTGACTCTTCCTTCCTGGGAAGGTTTTTCTTCTCCTTGGATGGATGATTCGGCATCTCCCTCTCCCGCGATCGCTCCCCCTGTGACTCATGGGGATATAAACACTAACACCACCATCACAACCAACTCAATAGAAACCCAAACAAAAACTGCCTTGGAAAAGGCACCTGGAAAAACAAATCATGGTGATGAGATGTGACTTGAGTAAACTGAAAGAGATGGCAGAAAAGAGGCTAAAATACAAGAAAACAAGGGAGGAACTGAACGAGAAATACAAAGTACAGGACCACCAGGATATTCCTGAAGCCGAACAGAGTAAGAGACTGGAGAAACATATGGAGCAATCCGGCATCACACAACAAACATGCAACATGGCTCCAGGAAGTCAAGGCAAAAGAAATGGGGAGGATAAAATATAGATTCACTGAGATCACGACAGACATAATCAGACACCAACTAAAGAAAACACCCAACTGAAAAGCTCAAAGTCCCAATGAAGTCCATAGATACTGGCTCAAAAACTTCAATGCCCTACACCCACGAATAGCAGAACAAACCACCATATGCCCAAATGGATGACTACAGGGAGAACATCCTTAGTACAAAAAGACAAGAACAAGGGAAATATAGCAAGTAACTACAGGACTATCACCTGCCTACCAGTAATGTGGAAGTTATTAACAGGTATAATCAGAGAAAGGCTACATACAACTACCTGGAGGATACAAACACCATCCCCCACCAACAGAAAGGCTGCAGAAGGAAGTGTAGGGGCACAAAAGACCAGCTCCTGATAGACAAAATGGTAATGAAGAATAGTAAGAAAAGAAAAACCACCCTAAGCATGGCATGGATTGACTACAAGTAAGCCTTCGACATGATACCACACGTGGCTAATAGAATACCTGAAAATATATGGGGCAGAGGAAAACGCCATCAGCTTCCTCAAAAATACAATGCGCAACTGGCAGCGGTTAACATCAGGAGAGAGATCTTTCAAGGTGACTCAATAGCCCCATTATTCTTTGTAGTAGTTATGATTCCAATGACAAAAGTACTACAGAAGATGGATGCTGGGTACCAACTCAAGACAGGAGGCAACATAATTAATCGTCTGATGTTCTGGAAAACATCAAGCTGTATGGTAAGAGCCTAAAGGAAACAGATACTCTAATCCAGACTGTAAAAATTGTATCTGGGGACATCAGGATGGAGTTTCGAATAGAAAAATGTGCCTTGGTCAACATACAAAAAGGCAAAGTAACAAAAACTGAAGGGATGAAGCTACCAGATGGGACAGGATATAAATACCTACAAATAATAGAAGGAGAGATATGAAACACTAAGAAATTAAGGACATGACAAGAAAGAATATATGCAGACTAAGGCCATACCCAAGTCAAAACTCAATGCCGGAAATATGATGAAGGCCATAAACACATGGGCAGTACCAGTAATCAGTTACAGAGCAGGAGTAAAGGAGTAGATGAAGGCTGAACTCCGCAGCATAGACCAGAAAACTAGGAAACACATGGCAATACACAAAGCACTACACCCAAAAGCAAATACAGATACAGACAGACTAAACATAACATGAAAGGAAGGATGGGGAGAGAGCTACTAAGCATAGAGGACTGCATCAACATCGAGAGCAGAGCACTGGGGCAATATCTGAAAACCAGTGAAGATGAGTGGCTAAGGAGTGCATGGGAAGGACTGATAAAAGTAGAAGAAAACCCAGAAATATACAGAGAGAGGAGAATGACAAACAGAACAGAGGAATGGCACAACAAACCATTGCACGGACAATACAAGACAGACTAAGAACTGGTCAGCAATGAAAACATGGCAATGGCTACAGAGGGGAGAACTCAAGAAGGAAACAGAAAGAACCGCTAACTGTGGCACAACACCAGCCCTAAGAACACATAATTATGTCCACAGAACTATAGATGGGATAAAAATCTCCCCATATGCAGGAAGCATAATATGAAAAACAAGACCATAAACCACATAGCAAGTGAATGTCCAACACTTGCACAGAACCAGTACAAAAAGAGGCATGATTCAGTAACATAAGCCCTCCACTGGAGCCTTGCAAGAAACACCAGCTACCTTACAGTAAAAAGTGGTACAAACACCAACCTGAGGGAGTGATTAGAAAACAATCAAGCAAAGATCCTATGGGACTATTGTATCAGAACAGATAGGGTGATACAGGCCAATGGACCAGACATGATGTTGATTGACAAAACCAAGAAGGAAGTATCACTCACTGATGATTCAATACCATGGAACACCAGCGTAGAAGAG
>NC_061094.1:25435347-25542837 GCF_015104395.2 Macrobrachium nipponense | reverse complement strand
CTCTTCTACGCTGGGTGTTCCATGGTATTGAATCATCAGTGATGATACTTCCTTCTTGATTTTGTCAATCAACATCACTGTTCTGGTCCATTGGCATGTATCACCCTATCTGTTTCTGATACAATACAGTGGGGCATCGCTTATTCACGGATCAGTATTCACGGATCCAGTTAATCACGGGTTTTTTCTTGGACCGTTTCTCATGTTAGCATCACTGGTTATGAATCGCTGCAATCACGGGTTTGTTGTGTTGCGTATGCGATGTTTTTTTTTCGGTAGGCTAACCCTCGGCCGTGGTCCGATAACTACCAACATTCATTTAAAGACTCATATAATGATATTAACTGACAATAAAGGTAATAAAACCATTCTCACCTAATATATTATTGTCCTATCTTTCGAAATAAATAGCCTATTCAAGGTTTATGTACGACGTTCATTGGTAGGCTAAGCGTTAGTTGCAGTGCGGATAACCACCAACGTACACAACATCACATTATGATATTAATTGACAATAAAGGGTAATTAAAACCATTCTTACCATATATTATTATAGTCATATCTTCCTAATAAATAGCCTATTCGAAGAATAATTCACATCATTGCACTCACTTATCGTCGGAGTGGCCAGCCACAAAATGTAAGCATATACCTTTACCGTACGAAAATGGTTATGTATATGGTTTGCGTTCAAAGCGACATTTTTGTTTTGATAAACTTTTAGAAATTTTAATAGTATTGGTAGTGTAATTACAGTAGTAATAACATTAAGGCTAAAATTAATTCGAACTTCATTATTATTTTGGCAGTATTCGTATATACTTCTCTGAACAATGAAGTCATACAAACGCTATTTGTCATAGATTATCGTAGTATTGCTGTTTGTTATTGGCGACGAAGCGTAAACGAAATACATAAAAGCATTTTTTACCTTATATATTATCGTCGTATCTTCATAATAAAAAGGCTATCGTGAGTAATTCCATATCATGGAAATCAATTTTATCTATGCGAGCCAGCCAGCTGAACAAAAATTGTACGTACGTATATGAAAATCAAATTGGATGGTTAGCGTTCACAGCAAGATTAATCTTTCGAAATTTTTATAGTACTATTCATCCGCTACGTAGTAATGTGGTTTGGAATACGTAACATTAATTTTCAATAACAAAAATATCATCGTTATTTTGGTAGTGAATAATAGTTTTAGAATTATCATACATACACTGCATTGTATGGGTTTGTTGCCAGTGATAACAACCAAAATAACGTTCTCCTTTAACCTGTTAAGCGTCCTCCCCGATGAGCTCGCTGCTAACGTACCGTCACGCTTTTTTTTGTAATCAGCGATCATAAGCACTGATGATAGTTTTTCAAAGTTAATATTGATTTTTATGTTTTATTATTCTTACTGTAATTAAGTGTAGGAAATTCTCTCTCTCTCTCTCTCTCGTCTCTCCTCTCTCTCTCTCTCTCTCTCTCTCGGAGTCCCAGTCACTCGGCAAAGAAAATTCATCTTCACTCCCCGCTATTGGAAGAAAAGTTTGTATCATCACTGGAGGATTCAGAACTAGAGCTCTCATCATCAAATAGGTTATCAATATCAGACTCCTCATCTAGTATTTGAATGATCTCACCTGAAGTAAATACGCCTACCTCTTTGGGACATTCATTGTGAAAGACGAAAGAAATCCAATTTGTCTCGATAAACGCCCGATCCCCGAAAGCTATTGAAAGTGAAAACCAACAGGGACAGGCTTTTTAGTTTTTTAGCATAAGCGACCACCAGGAAAGAGTTTGCCAGGCTGGAAATAAGTTCCCCGTGTGGCTGAGAGTGTTACCAATGATGTTCCTACACTTTCTATACGAGTTAAACGTATTTTATTAACGGGCTGACGGCTTGACAAGCACAGTCAAAGTTTTGAACGTAATATCCCGTTGAAGGCGCTACCGAGTAGATCGCGGTAAACGTATTATTACGTGGGTGACGCTTAACATGGTTAAGTCAACGCGTTTAGGAAAAACATGACATAGAATCGACTTTGCGACTTCGTTCACTTTGATAATTTTTAACGATACAATAACTATCATTTGTACTACTAAAACCATCTTCACATAAGTAATTTTTCGTAAGATATGTGTTGTTAACAAAAGCTAGCTTATACATAAAAGGCTTTTATAATTTAAGTCACCATATACACTATGTACCAACTCATTGTGGGGAAGGAAATTTACTACTGTTTCCTCGGATATTGAAATACTTTAGCATCATTCAAACACTTTAATAATATAATGCATAAATACTAGGCTATACATAGTTTACATCGTATATACTACATACAGTTATATACACATACTTTTATATACAAAGTTAACAGTTTTATATACACATACTTTTATATACAAAATTAATCATATGAGTAGTGATCAGACGACAGCTGCACTGGACTACGTACGTACTACTTGGAAGATAAAACAAACAAAAATTTTGTTGTTGTTAGTTCGCCGGGCCTAGGGATAGATTAACATTTTTCCAGAGATTAAAGAGCTGAATTTTGTTTTGAAGGTATGTCAAACGCGTTAGTAAAATAGATATCTTCTAAGGAATTTTTTTTTTCTCTTCTTTTTGCGGAAGAAGGGAAGAATCTTCAAGCCATTTTGCATTCAAAGTAATGAGAAGGAATCATTCTATTCTTCATGAAATCAGTAAAATACTTACACTAATAATAAAAACTAAAACTACGTACTGTATGCAAAACACATACATCATCGTTAGCTTCGTGTGTGTAAACGTTCATTCTAAGAAATTACAGAGTAGTTAATAACTACACCTGATTGGTTGGTTGGTAGCCATGGAGATACTGTTATCCAATGACTGCCCTCTGCTTCTGTTCTATTTATAGACATACGCCATGGATGGCACTAGGTTTGAACGTTACCATGTTCGTGATTTTCTGACTGCTGACGGAAAAAATTACTCAATAACTTTTCTTTATATAATTATTCCTTCGTGAAAACAATAATATAATATCGCGGTTGACATACCTTCAAAACAAAATTCAGCTTTTTTAATCTCTGGAAAAATGTTAATCTATCCCGGCGACTAACAACAACAAAATTTTTGTTTGTTTATCTTCCAAGTAGTACGTACGTAGTCCAGTGCACAGCTGTCGTCTGATCACTATTCATATTAATTAACTTTGTATATAAAAGTATGTGTATATAACTGTTAACTTTGTATATAAAAGTATGTGTATATAACTGTATGTAGTATTTGTATACGATGTAAATATGTATAGCCTAGTATTTATGCATTATATTATTAAAGTGTTTGAATGATGCTAAAGTATTTCAATATCCGAAAGGAAAAACAGTAGTAAATTTCCCCACAATAAGTTTTGGGTGCATATGTATATCTAAGATGACTTAAATTATAAAGCCTTTTATGTATAAGCTAGCTTTTGCAACAACACATATCTTACGAAAAATTACTTATGTGAAGATGGTTTTAGTAGTACAAATGATAGTTATTGTATCGTTAAAAATATCAAAGTGAACGAAGTCGCAAAGTCGATTCTATGTCATGTTTTTAACTTTAACGTATAGTGGTATGAAAAACACAGTGTGTCGTAGCGATGCGTCATCAATATAGTGGTATGAAAATACCACATGGTGTTGTAGCGATACGTAATCACAAAGTACAAATCCTTTTCCCGACCATCCTCAGAATTTTTACGACTCTTCAACTTCAAGATCGATATGGTAAAATATATTATATAGTCATACTTATTGTTAAAATTCACAAGTTTGAACTGCAAACATTATTATATTTTGATTGTTATGGACATATATTTTTTGTGTTTTACGGAATGTTTGTTTTTGAAAATAATACCTATTAGTGAACATATGGTATTAATTGTCCCACTATTTTATTATAGGTGATCTTAATTATCTCACATTCATTTAACAGTATATTATTAATTATTTATTTAAATAAACTGTAATTAATAAATAACAATAATGAAAAACATAAAGGGGGAAAAAATGTTTTTTGCTGCAGTAGTGGTGTTTGTTTGATTAAGCATCTGACCTCACATTTCCGAAATCTGAAAAATTCCAAAAACCGAAACATCGGAATGTGTGTGTACTGCACATTTTTTTAAACACGCACACAATGTCTACACATTTACTGCAATTACAGTACGTACGTATTTATTCCTGAGAGAGAGAGAGAGAGAGAGAGAGAGAGAGAGAGAGAGAGAGAGAGAGAGAGAATGATTAAGGACTCCAAGGCGTGTATTTTTACAATTATTTTATTATCTTGGATTTTTTTTAATCTTGAGATTTTCTATTCAATTCTCGAGATTAATAAGAAAATTACCGTAAATTGACTAGCATCAGCACACCTTTGAATGACTCGGCCATTAGAGGCTAAACCACCACCTTATGAACTTGCATGATACATGGAGATACATGACAAAACACAAAACCACTGTTTATTGGTGAAATTAGGGGGTTGCACGATATGGGAGATTGCACGTTATTCGAGTATATACGGTATGTATTTTTTTTAGCCTTTTATGGAACAAAATCTAGCAAGAAATTGCCATTCCCAGTTGGCAACACTGGCCTACAAACGTTTGTTTGTTGTTATGAAATGTGGTGTGCGGCGCGTTCTTTAAATTGTACCCATATAAACGAGTTAATTATGTGGCATCCAAAAGCCCTGATTCTTTTACTCTTATGGGAAAGACGCCTAAAGGTCAGATGAAGGTTTTTACGTGGAATATACTAGTATTAACGTGTTGTGACGAAGGGAAGAGATGTTTCGCTGCATACTGTTGGTAGTATTATCGTTATTATATTACTGGATTGCACTGCAAAATCGTCGCCATCTTTTATCAACATAGATTGTTGGTGGAGTACCCATATGATTTACATATTTTGATAGTTCTCTTAACCACTATCCTCTCTTTCCTTGTAAAAAAAAAAGAGGACCCACCATTGCGTATGTAGGCTTCTAGCTGTAATCCCTAGGCTAGTAGGCTACATACCTATGTACAGTAGTACATATACTACATTTATTTTTTAAGGCTAATTTTGTACAATAACTTTAAAACTGTCTTGAATTTAGTTTTAGGTGATAGTTGAAAACATATTTGGTGTTTGAACTAAAGTAGGCAGTTATAAACATTGGAATAGTGGTCTTGGGTGGGTTAACTATTAAAGTAGGCAGTTTTAAGCAATTTTTGAGGGGGGTATCAGGATAACACGGGTATTTACTTATCACGGGGGGGTTCTAGGCCCTATCCCCCATGGATAACGAGGCCCCACTGTAGTCCCATAGGATCTTTGCTTGATTGTTTTCTATCACTCCCTCAGGTTGGTGTTTGTACCACTTTTTACTGCAAGGTAGCTGGTGTTTCTTGCAAAGGCTCCAGTGGAGGGCTTATGTTACTGAATCATGCCTCTTTTTGTACTGGTTCTGTGCAAGTGTTGGACATTCACTTGCTATGTGGTTTATGGTCTTGTTTTTCATATTATGCTTCCTGCATATGGGTGAGATGTTTATCCCATCTATAGTTCTGTGGACATATGTGTTCTTAGGGCTGGTGTTGTGCCACAGTAAGCGTTCTTTCTGTTTCCTTCTTGAGTTCTCCCCTCTGTAGCCATTGCCATGTTTTCATTGCTGACCAGATCTTAGTCTGTCTTGTACTGTCCGTGCATTTGTTTGTTGTGCCATTCCTCTGTTCTGTTTGTCATTCTCCTCTCTCTGTATATTTCTGGGTTTTCATCTACTTTTATCAGTCATTCCCATGCACTCCTTAGCCACTCATCTTCACTGGTTTTCAGATATTGCCCCAGTGCTCTGCTCATGATGTTGATGCAGTCCTCTATGCTTAGTAGCTCTCTCCATCCTTCCTTTCATGTTACATGTTATGTTTAGTCTGTTTGTATCTGTATTTGCTTTTGGGTGTAGTGCTTTGTGTATTGCCGTGTGTTTCCTAGTTTTCTTGTCTATGCTGCGGAGTTCAGCCTTCATCTACTCCACTACTCCTGCACTGTAACTGATTACTGGTACTGCCCATGTGTTTATGGCTTTCATCATATTTCCGACGTTGTTTTGACTTGGGTATGGCCTTAGTCTCTGCATATATTCTTTCCTGATCATGTCCTTCATTTCTTAGTGTTTCATATCTCTCCTTCTATTATTTGCAGGTATTTATATCCTGTCTCATCTATGTGTTTGATGCTATTCCCATCTGGTAGCTTCATCCCTTCAGTCCTTGTTACTTTGCCTTTTTGTATGTTGACCAAGGCACATTTTTCTATTCCAAACTCCATCCTGATGTCCCCAGATACAATTCTTACAGTCTGGATTAGAGTATCTGTTTCCTTTATGCTCTTACCATACAGCTTGATGTTGTCCATGAACATCAGATGATTAATTATGTTGCCTCCTCTCTTGAGTTGGTACCCAGCATCCATCTTCTGTAGTACTACTTTTGTCATTGGAATCATAACTACTACAAAGAATAATGGGGCCAATGAGTCACCTTGAAAGATCCCTCTCCTGATGTTAACCGCTGCCAGTTGCGCATTGTATTTTTGAGGAAGCTGATGGCGTTTTCCTCTGCCCCATATATTTTCAGGTATTCTATTAGCCACGTGTGGTATCATGTCGAAGGCTTTCTTGTAGTCAATCCATGCCATGCTTAGGGTGGTTTTTCTTTTCTTACTATTCTTCATTACCATTTTGTCCATCAGGAGCTGGTCTTTTGTGCCCCTACACTTCCTTCTGCAGCCTTTCTGTTGGTGGGGGATGTGCTTGTATCCTCCAGGTAGTTGTATGTAGCCTTTCACTGATTATACCTGTTAATAACTTCCACATTACTGGTAGGCAGGTGATAGTCCTGTAGTTACTTGCTATATTTCCCTTGTTCTTGTCTTTTTGTACTAAGGATGTTCTCCCTGTAGTCATCCATTTGGGCGTATGGTGGTTTGTTCTGCTATTCGTGGGTGTAGGGCATTGAAGTTTTTGAGCCAGTATCTATGGACTTCATTGGGACTTGGAGCTTTCCAGTTGGGTGTTTTCTTTAGTTGGTGTCTGATTATGTCTGTCGTGATCTCAGTGAATCTATATTTTATCCTCCCCATTTCTTTTGCCTTGACTTCCTGGAGCCATGTTGCATGTTTATTGTGTGATGCCGGATTGCTCCATATGTTTCTCCAGTCTCTTACTTGGTTCGGCTTCAGGAATTTCCTGGTGGTCCTGTACTTTGTATTTTTCGTTCAGTTCCTCCCTTGTTTTCTTGTATTTTAGCCTCTTTTCTGCCATCTCTTTCAGTTTACTCAAGTCAGATCTCATCACCATGATTTGTTTTTTCAGATGCGTTTTCCAAGGCAGTTTTTGTTTTGGTTTCTATTGAGTTGGTTTGATGGTGGTGTTAGTGTTTATATCCCCATGAGTCACAGGGGGAGCGATCGCGGGAGAGGGAGATGCCGAATCATCCCTCCAAGGAGAAGAAAAACCCTCCCAGGAAGGAAGAGTCAAAACTCTACAATGTTCCCTCTTTCTATAAAGCACTCTTCACTGTGACTTAGGCCAGGAATGACATTCCAAACAACTGATTAGTAATTGTACAGTAATTAGCATGGCACCTACTGCACGTCATATGTGGGTCTGTGACAACAGCAGCTAAAAACCTTGAGAAAGGAAAACCCTGAATGCCTGGGCACATGCATTGACGAGGCCGTAGAGACTCGGTAGAATCCATAATGCAGAAACACACATACAAACATACTGAAAAAAAGAAACATGGATGCAAATCAACCAGCTTGGAAGGAGAGCAAAGCAATAGCATCTTACTCTTCAAGGCGGTTAAGGAAAGATTAAATACGTCACAAGGCGGTGCGCGGTCTTTGACCAGCTATCACCTCGTGCGCGCAGGAGTTGCCAGATCTTACAGATTCCTTGCTTACAATCTCTTGATTGTTTTTAACTGGTTACCATTAACTTCACTTGTTTTCTCCTTTAGTTTCTTTGTCTTGTAGGCTTTCATGGAGGGGATCTTTGTTCTTTCTGTATCTGGCTTCATACATTGTCTGATCTTTTCCACCCATTCCAACCTCTCTGTTGCATCTTCCATGTTTCTTTGTGCACTGTTGTTTGGTAGCTCATCATTCCTGTCATCTTCTGTGGTAATGTCTCTTATTTCATCTTCTTGTCCTTCGTTGCTGGGTGTTATTTCTCTTTCCAATTCCTCTCTTTCTGTTGTGAAGAGCCAGTTCTTTTTCTTTATGTTCCTTACTTAGTCTGCCAGTCTCTATTCTGTTTGAGGGTTGTTATTTCTCTCATTCAAGATGTTGACCAAGCTTCTTCTGTATCCTCTTTCCATCAGGTTGCTTCTGATGTAGCATCTCCATATTTCCTTATTCTTTTCTCTTCTCCATTTCTTCTGGTTTGCCTCTGTAGCTCCAGTACAGGCAGTTCCCAGTTATCGGCAGGGGTTCCATTCTCGGCTGGGTGCTGATAAGCAAAAACCACCATTATGAAACCCTGCTATTTATGGCGCTTATGGAGCCAATAACCGAAACTTGGCACGTTATGGCGCCATAAGTTGCCAATTTTATGGCGCTGGACAAGAACCTTAAAACTAGATCGCCATTAACCGAGACCGCTTGTAACTGGGGGCTGCCTGTATCTGGTTGTTGGTTACTTTCGTTGTTGTGGAGGTCATTTGCTGGATGAAGACCTCCAAGTACCTGACCACCCTCCCCCTGGCTGCCGGACAAAGCTCCTCTGTTGCCAGAGGATCCATTTGCATCGTTGTCGTTTGATCTTTCACTTCTTTCCATCATTGCTGAGTTTTGCTATTTATTCCATAGCTGGACCCTACCCCATTGGGAATAGGTACTCACAGCTGAGAAGACTGAGGAAATTGTGGTAAAGATCCTTTCCCAAGAAATCAACGGCGAAGAGAGTGGTCACCCATCCAATATTTGACCAGCCCCAGTGTGCCTTAACTGTCCATGATGAATAAAACACTCTTCCATGGCCCACCACATATTCTTATTGATTATTATCATTATTATTATTATTATTATTATTATTATTATTCTTATTATTATTATTATTATTATTATTATTATTTCTTGGGAGTAGACCCTCTTTTAAACAAGTCTTGTTGAAAAGGATTGCTGCATCAGCTCCATTAATTTTGTATAGAGTCTTCTCTATTTTCCTTATTAAGGATTTCTCAATGTTGCTGAAACTGGCAAGCAACATGCCAAAGGGGATCGTCAAATCCAGTGTAGTCATATTGAATGATGTTTATTACTGCTATATACATATATTACTGTTACAAGTTTCTCTCTCTCTCATCTCTCTCTCTCTCGCTCTCTCTTCCTCTCTCATCTCTCTCTCTCTCTCTCTCTCTCTCTCTGACGTTTTGCCCAGATCTGCCAGGGCATGGTCACAGCGATGGTTGCTGGAGGACTGAATCTTAGTGGTGGATCCTTCGCTATATATCATGGTCTGGCGGGCGCTCACGGATGCTCCTGCAGGACCCGGAGGGTGCTCCACTTTTCATTGGCTGGCGGCCAGGTCGTCGGAAACTGTCGAGGCGCGTTGTATTTCTTCTCAGGTGTGTTGCGTCACCTGGAGCCTTGGGTTTTCATTGGCTGTGACCGTGGTGACGTCACTCCTGGTATTTCTACCAACCTCTTCGATATTGGCCCCCGTCCTGGGCGCTGGTGTTCTCGTCTGGAGGGGGGGGCTGGGTCTTCCTTACAGCAGGAAGGGTTCCTGCGTCGTATTTAAGGAAGGGTTTTTGCTCGAGGATAAATAATGCCTCAAGGAGGCGTAGGCGTCTCTGATCGGGGGCTCTTCCAATTTATCTTTGTGTTTTTTTTACGATATCCTCACGCACGACGTGCTGTTGGTGGGCGGTGAGGGCGTGGTGTTTTTTATGGCACCGTTCTGGGCGGTGACAGGAGATCCTCTTAGACAGTCGTAACGTTGTCATACCGATATAAATTCCAGGACATCCTTGGATAGGGCATGTGTAACTGGTAGACGACGTTATTCTGCTTCAGGGGATCTCCTGCATGGCGGAGGGTAGGGTTATTTCTCATAATCAGGTCCCTTGTCTCCTGTTCTTATAATAGATTATAAGAGAGAGCCTCTTCCCTTCCTCCCGGGGGTGGGGTGACGTCTCTTTCTACATCTTTCTTAAGGCATCTCTCCTCTTCCTTGTACCCGGGTGTGCTGAAGGACTTGTAGAAATACGTATACCCTCGGAGGGGGGATTCTCTTTATTCTCTCCGTCCTCCATGTACCATTTGTTTAAGGCTGTTCTGATCTCCCTGTTGACCAGCTTGTTGGAGTAAACCGTTATTAATCATCATTTGTGAGGCTCGGTCCAGTTCTGCGTGGGTGTCCTGCCACGCTGAACAGTGCGTTAAGGCCCTCCTCACGAAGGCCCTGACGGTGTTGGTCTTGAACCTCGCAGGACACTCACTCTCTCCATTTAAGCAAAGTCCCAAGTTAGTAGATTTGGTGTAGACGGTGGTGGTCATCTTCGGGGTGGTCTTCGTAATTAGGACGTCGAGGAAGGGGAGCCGATCTTCGCTGCTAAATTCAATTGTGAAATTAAGGGCGCTGTTGAGCAGGAACTGCTGGCGAAGGGCTTCAACCTCTTCCTCGGAGTCAGCTTGAACAAATATGTCATCGATGTATCTGGCATACGTCCGGGGACATCGGTGCTCGCGAAAAAACCCGCTCTTCAACGTACCATGTAAAAGTTGGCAAAGAGGACGCCCCCCCCAACCGGGGGACCCCACCCCATTGCCACGCCGTCTTTCGGACGAAACATCTGTCCTCTGTGGGTGGTGAAGGGGGCTCTCTTCGTACAGATGTCTAGGAGTGTCTTAAGACACCACGCCCTCACCGCCCACCAACAGCACGTCGTGCGTGAGGATATCGTAAAAAACACAAGATAATTGGAAGAGCCCCCGATCAGAGACGCCTACGCCTCCTTGAGGCATTATTTATCCTCGAGCAAAAACCCTTCCTTAACCTCTTCATTACCGAAAGTTTGTTTGGAGGTAGGTGGGTACCACCATTCAAGTCTACTACACCGCACCGGTTGCATAAAGGTGGTACGCATAGTACCACCAAAACTCCTCTTTTCAGATAGGGACTTCCAATCATTCTGTAATTTCGGTTTGAAGAGTTTGGAGCAAAATAAACAGTATGACACGATGCCAGACGTATGATGAACCCAAAAAAATATTATTACTGCTTATAGTAGTGTGTAGGTGACAGATGAACTGCGTCTCAACAAAAAATCACAAAACCAGACAAGCGTAAACATGTAATAACTTCTACCCAAGTAAAAAACCAGTTGTATCATCATTTACTGTATTTATTTATTTATTCACTTATTACATTTTACAAATAAAAGATATGAACACCAGATAAATAGTGAAGGTAGAAATAAAGCCTTATAGTAACTTTATATATAAAAAACCAAACCAGAGAAAAAGCAAAAAAGCGATTTTTTCTGAGGACAAGAAACTTGGAAAATTAGTTTAGATACCCCTGATGCCCCTAAAGTTGTTTTTCTGTGATGAAACTAATCTTAGAAAAACGTAGAAATGACCCCCCACCGACCAATTTTTTGAAAGATATACTATAAAATTTGCGATTTCCATATTTATTGGCGGGCTTTCGCTTTAGTATTTTTGCTCTTTTTTTTGTAATTACGTGCTTATTTACTGTTCTATTTTGATAATACTTTATGTGCATGTTCCAGGTGCGATATACCAACATTCTGTAAGACCGAATTTCTATTCAAGACTGTAGTTTTCTCACCGACCACTAGTTGTCCCTTGTACAAGGGACGACTGAGTTCACATTTTTTTTCATAAAAATCATTTATTTTTCCCTGTAGGATGATAAAACTAACAGAGAATATGCGTTATTATAGTGCTAATAATACCTGATAATTTCATTAGCCTGTCTTGATTAGTGTATTTTTGGCAAATATTTTTACGATCGGCACCCCTCCAAACTGGAGTCACTACCAAGAGATTCAGTTCGGCAGCGAACGCAATGTTTACATTCTGCTCACCCACCCGGTAAAGAAGGGGTTAATACGACGCAGGAACCCTTCCTGCTGCCCACCTGTGTAAGGAAGACCCAGCCCCCTCCTCCAGACGAGAACACCAGCGCCCAGGACGGGGCCAATATCGAAGAGGTTGTAGAAATACCAGGAAGTGATGTCACCACGGTCGCAGCCAATGAAAAACCCGGCTCCAGGTGACGCAACACACCTGAGAAGATCAACGCGCCTCGAGAGTTTCCGACGCCTGGCTGCCAGCCAATGAAAAGTGGAGCACCCTCCGGGTCCTGCAGGAGCATCCGTGAGCGCCCGCACGACCATGATATATAGCGAAGGACTCACCACTAAGATTCAGTCCTCCAGCAACCATCGCTGTGACCATGCCCTGGCAGATCTGGGCGAAACGTCAGAGAGAGAGAAAGAGAGAGAGAGAGAGAGAGAGAAACTTGTAACAGTAATATATGTATATAGCAGTAATAAACATCATTCAATATGACTACACTGGATTTGACGATCCCTTTGGCACGTTGCTTGGCAGTTTCAGCAACATTGAGAAATCCAAAATAAGGAAAATAGAAGAAGACTCTATACAAAATTAATGGATCTGATGCAGCAATCCTTTTCAACAAGACATTATTATTATTATTATTATTATTATTATTATTATTATTATTATTATTATTATTATTATTATTATTATTATTATTATTATTATTATTATTATTATTATTATTATGAAGTTTAATCCGACCTCTGAGTTAAAGTACTTCATTCTCTTAGGGCCAGTATGAATGTTTTACCCATAACATTGGAATTGAAATTTTTAGTAAATTATAGTTTATTAAGAATTGAAAAAGATGAAATTACTTCAAAATGGAATTCAGTTTTGCTTTGAATAATGCCATACGTATATCAAAACAGGTTACAGTAAATTTTTTTCACTTTGTTCTTATCAAAAGATGATAGGTTTTGAAGTTGTTAAGTAGTAGCTGACAGAAAGTAAAGTTTTGGTTGTTTCATTGATATTATCATTTTCCATGTGCCTACTTAGGCAGGGTTCCAGCAGTTTTCAACATTTACACCAGCTTCTTATAATTTTTTTGCAATTTTGATTGCAGAATTAGTTGCACAAAGTTCTGATGTGAAAACATTATTTGACAAAGAGAGTTAACTTGTTTATTAGGTAAAAGGGCTGAAATTCTTGCTCTTGATGATTTGGAACCATCAGTATAACTTGCATAGTATAGACCTTTATATCTTATGTTTTGCTGTGTTGGTTTTATTGGTCAGGAGTATAGTTAGATTAGTAGTGTGTTCATACTTTTCCTCCATTATCCATGGAGGTGATACATAATCCCTTTTGTGATGAGAAAAATTGTATAAGCAAGGCTGTAATTAAGGTGATTACTTATGAAAATGTCCACTTGATAAAATAGCCTTTTGGTAGAAGAATTATTTGCTTAAATTTCTGTTGTACTTCCCATATTTATAAGGATCAGAATGCAAGGAGAGTGCTGCTTCATTTTGTTCAACTTAGAATGGTTCTGTTGGAGAAGATTTAAAAGCTCCGCTCCAGGACAGATTCTAAGCCTTTCAGAATGATTTTGGTTATATTTATATAGTTATTCTGACGCTAATTCATATATTTGAAATCCTTAATCTAGTATTGATAACGCAAGTGCTTAACACAGTAGCAATTGTAATCTATCAGTACAGTAATATCCCGAACTTACACGAGGTTAGGTTCCTGACCCCCTTGCGCAAGGGGAATTTTCCCATAAGTTTGGCATGTTCTCTAAAAATACGAATAAATGCTTACTGCTAAAGTTTGAACACTGAATATGACCCTAATCGTGCTCCCTAAGTATTAAGCTAACTTTTAAATGAAGTTAAATTTACTGAAATTTCATTTAAAAGTTAGCTTAATACCTTACCCTTAAAAAAAAGAAATACATGGTTGGTAAAAATATAGGAATGTGTGAAGATTACACGCATACAACGTACTATTTCTCTCTTCTTTCCCCCTTCTGACCGACCAATCGATTTTAGGAGTCTTCTCAACCACTTTTAAGAAATTCTTTATTCTATCTCTTTCTCTTTGTTCTGAAATACCTTTTCATGAATAAACAGTGCTTTTTATTTGGACTAATACAAGTCGTAGTTATATGTTTATGTGTTAGAACAGTGCATTTACAGTTCTAGATGGTAAAGGTAAAAATAGATCAATTGAAAATTATCTACTGCTGACTACTAATGAGAGAGAGAGAGAGAGAGAGATGAGAGACGAGAGAGACCGAGAGAGAGAGAGGAGAGAGAGAGAGAGGGAGAGAGTGGAGAGAGAGAGAGAGAGAGAGTTGTCCTTACATAAGTATTAAGCGAACTTTTTTAAAATAAAATTAAAGTTACTGTAAAATCATTTAAAAGTTAGCTTAATACATTACCCTTAAAAAAAGATATAAATGGTGGCAGCACTCCCCCCTCCTGTCACATTACTTGACATATTTGACAGCTCAGGGCTTTGAGCTCTTGTGGAGTTAAAAAGAAAGATGAGGGGAAAGGATTTTATAGCATTTTGTAATTACAGTTACTGGTATGTTATTATTATTTTTTTTTTATCACAGTCCTCCAATTCGACAGGGTGTATTTAAAGTGTGTGCTTCCGGGTTGCATTCTCCCTCCTTGGGAGTCCATCACTTTACTTACTGTGTGTGATGTTTCCAGGAGCACACACTTCTGCATGAGTCCTAGAGCTACTTCAGCCTCTAGTTTTTTCAGATTCCTTTTCAGGGATCTTGGGATCATGCCTAGTGTTCCTATGATTATGGGTACAATTTCCACTGGCATATCCCATATCCTTCTTATTTCTATTTTCAGGTCTTGATACTTCAACGTCACATCTGGTCTATTAGCATGAGCATGTATCACCCTATCTGTTCTGATACCATAATCCCAGAGGATTTTTGCTTGATCGTTTTCTATCACTCCTTCAGGTTGGTGCTCGTACCACTTATTACTGCAAGGTATCTGGTGTTTCTTGCCCAGGCTCCAGTGGAGGGCTTTTGCCACTGAATCATGCCTCTTTTGTGCTGGTTCTGTGCAAGTGCTGGACATTCACTTGCTATGTGGTTTATGGTCTCATTTTTCATATTGTTATTATTATTGGTATTATTATTAATATTTAAAAATATTAATAAATATATACCACATGTAACATAAAAATTCTCTAATCTTAGTAAAAAAGAGAGAGAGAGAATTGTTATTTTTATTATTTAATGTTATTTGATTTACACATAAAAGCTTGAAAATTTATAAATTACATAAAAAATTAAACAAACTCTTTTGAAGGGTTCTTGAGGATTCGAAAATGCTGTGTTTGTGTTCACATGTCTGTAAAATACTTGCGTATGATAATTAGTTAGGTTCTAATGAAAAGTTTGTATTATTGTGAATTTGCACAACTTGAATCACAGAAGATGGAGGTATTATTGTACCCCAAGCAGTATGGGAAAGTTTCTTAAGCAAATTGAAACCTTTTCCTTTTCACATAGGTTGTGATTTTTTGTCAGTTTAAATGTGAATAGAGGAATAAGTAAACCTAAAAATTTCAATCATTGATGGAAAAGGATTATAGTATCTTTCATTTTGAGCTATTTACAAGGAGTATGTACTTTTAAGGTCAGCTGGAATTTAATGTATCTGGGACCAACTGCAAGATTAACTTACATAGTTTGAATGTGTAAACAGTGGATGTTTCTATCGTAGATCTTGCTAGGCAGCTTGGTATAAATAGAACCACCGTGCATAGTGGATACAGCGAGAGAGAGAAAGAGAAATATAACAAATTGATTGAAAAAAGTTGAGGAAAACCCCATGGGTGCACTGCTTTTGAAGATCATTATCAGATGATCATTGAAGGAGCTCGGCCTAACTCCCCTGACAACGGGTGTTGCTATAAAGAGAGAACGTTATACCCTCCCGTCAAGCTGATGCCCAAACCATCCATAACAGGCTACATGAGGCCAAGATATTATTTCATCATATTCCTGCCAAGAAACCCTTCATTATGGAGAAACGCAAGGAAGATAGGCTAGGTTTGTGTTGCAAAATGATCCAGTGGACAATGCTTTCTTGAAGAATATCATCTTTTGTGATGAGACATTTTCCACTGATGAGCATGGTAGTCTTCTTCACTACTGGCATTTAACATTAACTAATTTAATGTTGAACCTTTTGCTAATTTTAGTTCTTTAGAAGCTTGGATAATAAGAAATACAAAAATAGGCATTATGTATATATACTATTCAGTTAATTTCATAATAGTAGTAGGTATCAAAATGATAGGCCTAAGTAACATTGAAAGAAGAAATTACACATGATAATGGCATAATTTTTTTTTTCTCTCTCTCTCTCTCTCTCTCCTCTCTCTCTCTCTCTCTCTCTCTCTCTCTCTCTCTCTCTCTATATATATATATATATATATATATATATATATATATATATATATATATATATATATATATATATATATATTTACTATATATATATATATATATATATATACATATACATATATATATATATATATATATATATATATATATATATATATATATATATATATATATATCTACAGTATATATATGTATATATATACTATACGTATATGTATTATCTTTAATCAATTTTAAAATTTTGACTATAATCACATTTCATAAATATAATTTCACTTCCACCTTTGTTCAAAGAACTAAGAATAAAGTATTACAATTAAACTGGTATTAGGTGCAACATAATCTCATAGTTTTATGCTGTATGTTGGAAGACTTGATTGCACTCTCCTCCTTCATGTTTAATTATATATTTTTTTATATTTCAGGAGCTCTGCCAGTCTGTTTATGACAAAAATAGGCCAGCAAAGTGTGATTCAGTTGACAGTTGTGAATCAGAAGGTTTTGACGACATTGAAAAGCTGAAGGGTGACGCCATATAATGTTGGTTTTTTAAATTGGACTTTAAAACATCAAATATATTTTTGCATTTGCTGTGACTTCTCAAGAAACAATATGAATCACATACATAACTTATTTAAAGGTTCATAGTAAAACATGTTTTTTTTTAAGAACAAATTTAATTATATCAGTACAAATCCATTGCTTTACGCTAACCATATTGTGTCAAGATAGTCCTTTTGACTCTCCACAGAAGAAGAATCCTTCCAGTTCTACCTGGCTGAGGATTCGTCTGGGTTCTACCTCACCTCTGATGGAAGACTTGAGTCATTTTTTGTTTATTGTGGGCCAGCTACAATGAAAAAATTCAAGAGGGAGTCACTTCCTCACTTCCTTTAAAAAAATTATTTCTGTTGAAAAAAGTTATTTTCATTTTTAAGATTTAAATTTTTGCAGGATGCAGGACTTACTAAAGCATTTAGACATTGAAGCTGATACCCTGGAACACTGCACTCAGAAGAAAAGGGAAATGGATCATGAGTATCAAGAGCAATTAGTAAAAGAGTATTTATATTGGTTTCTTTTAAAAATACTTGGTGCAACCCAAATTTCAGGATCTTAACATTAATTTTGGGTGCTGTTATCAGCCCCATCATAATGAGTCTCGGCAAAAAGGATGTTGTGTTTATTGAAAATTCCTTTGAAACCTTTCTTGTGTATAATAAAAACAAATAAATCATCCTTTTGAAGAAACTTGGTCATCCCAAGATATTTCCTCACTGTTCTGAATGAACACTGGTAAAGGTCTTCATCATTCCATGCTTGTACAGTGATGCCTCAATCTTATACAATTTGAGCTGCATAAATTATCATACACAAGTTTTTCACAGACATGTGAACACAAACACAAAAATTTTGGATCCTCAAGAAACCCTCCAAATTGTTTGTTTAATTTTTTTTATGTAATTACAGGTTTTCAAGCTTTTATATGTAACTTCAATAACATTAAATAATAAAAATAATAATTCTCTCTCTCTCTCTCTCTCTCTTTCTCTCTCTCTCTCTCTCTCTCTCTCTCTCTCTCTCTCTCTCTCTCTCTCTCTCTCTCTTTACTGGGATGAGAACATTTTTATGGACATGTATGTACATGTACTATGTTTATTAATGTTTTCAAATATTGATATAAATAATAATAATAATAATAATACAGGCGGCCCTCGGTTAGCGGCAGGGGTTCCGTTCAAGCGATTTTCGACGCTGAGTGATTTTAAAGCCTACGGCCGCCGCACACCTTCTTTCGAAACTCTAGACCAGTCAAAGGCGCCGTAATCCCACAACAGCGCAATAAGTAAAATTATATTTATGCAGTATAGTACTATAGAATTTACTGTACAGTACATGTGGGTGTCTAGAGTATGTAAAGATATAATAAAGTTTATACAGTGTACAGGTAGCTGTAGTGTTCAGGTTACGATCATTAGTCTTACGATAGTCCAATTTTATGAGAGATCAAATTACAATGGCCTAACTTTATCCATCTTCTAGTTACATAAGTTCAATAACAGCAAAAGAGAATGATGAAAGTATGATTTTAACATTATACTTGTTGCGTGAACGTGTACAGCCATGAACAACCGAACGAGAAATGACTTTTTTTTTTCTAAGTACAACCAAACTGGATAACATCTGTTTGGCTTGTATTTCGATCATCGTACTACAGTGCAACATTACCGTATTTGTTATAAATGGCGTTATGTATAGAATAGAACTGAGATATCTTAATGTAATAATTTGTTCATGAAACTTACCTGTCAGATATATATATAGCTGTATTCTCTGAAGTCCGACAGAATTTCTAAAAACTTTCGACACACGTAGTGGGAGTAGGGTGGTTAGTACCCATTCCCGCCGCTGAGAGGCGGGTATCAGGAACCATTCCCATTTTCTATCAGATTTCTTCTGTCGCCGGTGTTGTAAACAACTGTTTACATCACCTCCGCCTCAGGATTTTGGAAAACTCTTCTTGCTTAAGTATCCTCTTGACTTTTTGGGTTTTTTGATATTGGATCGATAGCTAGACATACGTGACTTTGGATTGTTTGGATTTTGGCTTGGTTTTTTTCTTGAATATGTCTGGGTCTAGTTCGGCTAGCGCCAGGGTGTGCATGAAGGATGAATGTAAGGTGAGGTTTCCAAAGGCTTTGGTTGATCCTCACACAGTATGTAAAGGTTGTAGGGACAAGTTGTATGTATGATTTTGTTTTTTTTTTTTTTTTTTTTTCGCTGCACTGAATGCGAGAGTTTGACGGATGTGCATGGAAGACGTATGAATCCTACGTTAATAAATTAGAGCGTGACAGGATCAGGAGGTCCTTCCTCCAGGAGTAAATCGGTATGCAGACAGGGTATTAATGTATCCCCTTCTAACCCTCCTGTAGAGTTTGTGACTCCTAACCCCGTAGTGTTGCCTTCGGGCCCTCAAGTGGTGTCTGCGGAGGGTAATGCCCTTTCGCTTATATTGGATTCTTTGAAAACGCTCGAATCCAAAGTGCTTGCCCTTGAAAATAGGCAAAGCGCGAAGTGCAGTGATAGTGCCCCTAGTGAAGTGGAAGGGGCGTCAGATCGGCCCTATAGCGCCTCTAGGCTGGGACCTCTGCCGGACTCCCAGGACTCAGGGAGAGGGCATGTCGAAGCCGAAGGAGAGTTACGGGATCCCCCACCGATCTGACGTCCCTTCAGCAGCTCCTGTTGACGCTTCCCAGGCTGCTAAGGAGCGTGCTCGAGCACGCCTCCTTAAGGATTGTTTTTCGTCCTCCGACCGCGTCTTCCCCGCGCAAGGGTGGGTAATCTCATCCGGATTCGCGGCCTCTGAAGAGGACCTTTCAAGATCAAGACGCTTCATGTCATGCTTTGTCTGACTGGCGGTCTTCTCCGGAAAGCGTAGCTTTTCCGCCCCAGAAGAAGACTAGGACGTCATCTGACGATGACTCCTTCGAGCGCCCCTGTCGCTCTAGAGCCAGGGCTTTTCCTGTGAGAAGGAAGAAGGCGTCCCCTCGCCCCTCGCCTTCTCACAGGCACAGCTCTTCTCCTCGCAAGGAGACTTCTCAGACTGAAGTTATACTCGCTATGCAACGTCAACTGGATGCTTTGCTTAAGTAGAAGGAGACGGGTTCCTCGTCGCAGGAAAGGACGACAGACTGCCGGTCAAAAGGACCAGACAGTCTCCTCCGCCTTCTCTTCGTTCTTCCCCGTCTCTGGTTGTTTCGCCCTCTAGACTTCGTTCTTCTTTGGAGAGAGAGAGGTCTCATCGCGCTCCCCTCTCTTTTCGGCGAGAGGACGATCGGCATTCCGATCTCGACGCTTTTGTGGACGACGAAGTTGAGCCTGTTGGACGGACTTCAGCACGTTTGGATCCTTGTAGTAAGGAAGAGGCGTCTTCCTTTTCTGCTCCTCGTAGACCTGCTCGTGTCGACGATCAATGTGACGCTCGTCAGTTTGCAGTTCCGGTATCTTCGCGGAACGTTCATAGGGACGCTTTGCGTGACGTTCGCAGGGACGCTTCGCTCGACGCTTGTTTGGACGCTTCACTGGACGCTCGCATGGACACTAGGATGGACGCTCCGCTGGACGCTTGTAGAGGAGTTCGTAAAAGCGCTTTGGACGCGAACGTGGAAGTTCGCTCTCACTCGGATGCTTTTCCCGAGTCTTTTGCTGACGCTTCACGTCTACGTGCAACATACCGTTCACCTCAAGCTTTGGTTAATCCTGTGACTGTGAAGGATTCTGGTTCGTATCCGCTCCCCACTTCTTCTCGGCATCGTTCAGATATGAGACTCGGAACGAAGGGTCTTTTGCCTCTCCCTTTGGGGTTTCACTCTGGTAAGGAAGAAGGAGAGTTAAGCTGCTCTTCGGAAGAGGTTGAAGGAGATCAACCTTCGACGTCTGCTTCTTCGGACTACCAAGTCTTAGCTCGGTTTCTCCGTGATTCGTTCAGGGATACCTTCATTCCTTCTGCTCCGCCTTCTCCTCCCTCGCAGTTTTCTTCGTCGAAAGCAAGCAAAGCACCTGGTTTTGTTAAGATGAAGACTTCGCTATCGACCAAGAGGGCTTTCCGTAAGGTTAATACCTGGATGGAATCTAGGAAGGCACAAGGAAGGATCACTTTCGCCCTGCCTCCGTCTAGGCTTAGCGGTAAGGCAGGGATGTGGTATGAAACTGGTGAGGAGTTGGGACTGAAAGTTCCTACTTCTGCGCAAGGAGATTTCGCCAGTGTTGTAGATGCCTCTAGAAGATCTCTCTTAGCTTCAGCGAAGGTTTCGTGGACGACTTCTGAACTGGATCATCTTTTGAAGGGCCTTTTCAGGTCTTTGGAAGTATTCAACTTCTTAGACTGGTGTCTAGGAGTGTTAGACAACCAGTCTCGTAAGCCAGATTCGATTAGCCTCGGGGAGCTGTCCAGTGTGTTGTCATGCATGGACAAGGCCGTCAGGGATGGCTCGGAGGAGTTAGCCTCTCATTTTTCAGCAGGCGTTTTAAAAAAGAGATCGCTTTATTGCAATTTTGCTGCGAAGTCTGTCTCTCCCGCACAGAGGGCAGAGCTTTTGTTTGCGCCTTTTTCGAGCCATCTCTTCCCCCAGGCTATGGTAAAGGATCTGGCAGTAAGCCTTCAAGAGAAAGCCACTCAAGACCTTTTGGCTCTCGTCGCGACGTCCTACGGGCCCTTCCACGTCTTCAGGAGCCCAATTTAGTAGAAAGCAGAAGCCCTTTCGTGGGGGAACTTCAGCTAGATCTTCACCCCGAGGAAGAAGTCTTCCTAGAGGTAGAGCCCCGGCTAAATCTAGGGGCAAGAAGTGAGACATCCGTCCTTCAGTCACCGGTAGGAGCCAGGCTGCAGTTGTTTGGAGAAGCCTGGAGAGAGAGAGAGGCGGACACCTGGTCTCTCAACATCATAGAGAAGGGGTACAAAATCCCTTTCGTAAAGCCGCCCCCGCTGACTTCCACTCCTAGGGACTTGTCCCCGTCGTATCCTTGAGAAAAGCGGAAGATACTCTTCGACCTGCTCGATCAGATGCTCGAGAAGCGAGCAGTGGAACAGGTCTTAGACCTGGCAACGCCAGGATTTTACAACAGATTGTTTCTAGTACCAAAACAGTCGGGAGGATGGCGGCCGGTCTTGGACGTAAGTCGTCTGAACCTCTTTATAGAGAAGCAGAGGTTCAAGATGGAGACACCTCAGTCAGTTCTGGGGGCCTTAAGACCTGGAGGTTGGATGGTATCACTTGACCTTCAGGACGCCTACTTTCACGTCCCGATACATCCCCAATCTATGAAGTACCTTCGGTTCGTCCTGAAAGGAAAGGTCTTTCAGTTCAGGGCTCTTTGTTTCGGACTGAGTACGGCCCCATTTGTGTTCACCATCTTAATGAAGAATGTGGCGAGGTGGCTCCATCTTTCCAACATCAGGATCTCGCTCTATCTGGACGGCTGGCTCATACGAGCCTCTTCGCAGACCTGGTGCCTGAAGGACCTGCAAACGACTCTGTCTTTAGCTGCGTCCCTGGGACTTCTGGTGAACTTCGAAAAGTCACATCTGACCCCAACACAGTCCATCATGTATCTGGGGATTCAGATGGATTCAGTGGCTTTTCGGGCTTTTTAGTCCCAGGAACGTC
This sequence comes from Macrobrachium nipponense, assembly GCF_015104395.2. Taxonomy (NCBI): domain Eukaryota; kingdom Metazoa; phylum Arthropoda; class Malacostraca; order Decapoda; family Palaemonidae; genus Macrobrachium; species Macrobrachium nipponense. The sequence continues at coordinate 25,520,088 of NC_061094.1, read as the reverse complement.
AGCAACAAGGCATAGAAAAAGTGTCAGCCTTTCTAGGGAAGGATTCATGCTCGGTGAGGAATGGATGAGTCTGCTGGGGACCATTTCCTCGCTGGAGAAGTTTGTTTCCCTGGGGAGGCTACACCTTCGACCGTCTTTCAGGTTTCTTCCTGTCGGACAGCTGGACAGAGAAGGACAACCTCAAAATGATTTTGACCATCTCAGAAGAGGTAAAGAGCCATCTAAGATGGTGGCTCGATCCGTTGAAGCTGTCAGAGGGCATGTCCCTCAAGCTTCGGAACCCCGACCTAGTGTTGTTCTCCGACGCGTCATCCACGGGGTGGGGAGCAACACTAGGGGGGAGGAAGTGTCAGGCACCTGGAGAGGGGAACAGGTAGCCTGGCATATCAACTTCAAAGAGCTGGCAGCGGTTCAGTTAGCGCTCCGGTTCTTTCAAGACAAAGTCTCCCGTCGCGTAGTCCAAGTCAACTCGGACAACACCACAGCCCTGGCATACTTGAAGAAACAAGGAGGAACGCACTCTCGCTCCCTGTTCGCTCTAGCGAAAGAGATTCTGCTTTGGGCGAAGGAGAGAGAAATCACGATCTTGACAAGGTTCATTGCCAGAGTCGAGAACGTCCATGCGGATCTCCTCAGTCGACAAGGACAGTTGCTGCCGACAGAGTGGACCCTCCATCAGAACGTATGCCAGGAGCTGTGGGGTCTTTGGGGATGTCCTTTGGTGGACGTGTTTGCAACCTCAAGAACGACGAGACTTCCTCTTTACTGCTCCCCGTTTCTCGATCTGGGGGCAGTAGCAGTAGACGCCCTTTTATGGGATTGGACGGGCCTAGATCTCTACGCATTTCCCCCCTTCAAGATCCTGGGGGAAGTGATGAGAAAGTTTGCAGCTTCGGAAGGGACGAGGTTAACGTTAATCGCCCCCTTTTGGCCCGCAGCGGACTGGTTCACAGAGGCGATGTCATTCCTGTAGATTTTCCGAGATCTCTTCCTTTAAGGAGAGATCTACTCAAACAGCCCCACCCCACTTCGAGAGGTACCACAAAAACCTCTCCGCCTGCGTCTGACTGCGTTCAGACTCTCAAGAAGCGGCCAGAAGCGAGATGTTTTTCGAGACCCGGTTGGCTAAAGCTATCGCCACCGAGGAGACCATCTTCAATCGCGGTTTACCAATCGAAGTGGCAGCTTTTAGGATCTGGTGTAAGAAGAAAGGAGTTTCCTCTACCACGACCTCTGTGAGCCAGATCGCGACTTCCTTCTTTTTCTCAGACGAGATTTGAAGCTTGCAGTGTCGACCATTAAGGGCTACAGAAGTGTTTTATCTGTGGTTTTTTGTCATAGAGGTCTAGACCTAGCCAATAACAAAGATCTCCATGATCTTTTGAGATCTTTTGAGACCACCAAGGTACCTCTGCCTAAGTTGCCTTCTTGGAACTTAGACGTGGTCCTAAAGTTTTAACCCTTAAACGCCGAAGCGGTAAAAATCAAAAATTCCCCCGAATTCCGGATCCGGTTTTGAGTGAGCGCGGAAGCGGAAAAAATAATTTTTTCAAAAAATCACAGCGCGCTTAGTTTTGAAGATTAAGAGTTCATTTTTGGCTCCTTTTTTTTGTCATTGCCTGAAATTTAGTATGCAATCATCAGAAATTAAAAATAATATCATTATCATATGTAAATAATGCGATATATGGTAGCGAAAAAAAAAAATTCATACATAATTGTATTACAATCTTGCTGTGCAAAAAACGGTAAAAGCTAACGAGTTTCTTTTTTTTTTCGTTGTATTGTACACTAAATTGCAATCATTTTGATATATAATACATTGTAAAACATTTAAAAGCAACACCGGAAAAATATTATCACAAAATGATGTACGAATTCGTAACGCGCAGACGTAAAAAAATGTTTTTTAAAAAAATTCACCATAAATCTAAATATTGTTCTAGAGACTTCCAATTTGTTTCAAAATGAATACAAATGATTGAATATTACGATACTTCAAGAGTTTTAGCTTACTTACCAATTGCGTTTTTTTTGCGACCATTTCGTGAGAGTCAAAGTGACCGAACGTGGTTTTTTTTTTTTTTTTTTTCTTTATATATTGTGATTTATATGCAAATATTTCGGAAATGAGAAAAGCTACAACCTTCAAATATTTTTCCTTTTATTGTACATGAAATTACGCACATTTTCATATATAAAACTCTATGAAATGCCCATATGAATGGAGGCAAATTTTCCGAGAATTCGATGTACGCAATTCGGAGATTTATGGCGGAGAATCCGCCCGCGGAGGAGGGAAGGAAAGTTTTTTTTCATAAATTCACCATAAATCGAAATATTGTGCTTGAGACTTCCAATTTGTTGCAAAATGAAGTTAACTGATTGAATATTACTAAAATATAAGAGTTTTAGCTTACAATTGCGTTTTTCGACCATTTCGGTAGAGTCAAAGTTGACCGAACGTGGTTTTTTTTTCTATTTATCGTGATTTATATGCAAATATTTCGAAAATGAGAAAAGCTACAACCTTCAATTATTTTTCGTTGTATTCTACATGAATTGCGCACATTTTCATATATAAAAACTTTATGTAACGGCTAATTTAAAATGGTGCAAACATTACCACAATCGCACGTATGATTTTTTCGGAAGAGTTACCGCGCGGACGTAAGGAAATGTTATTTTTTTTTCATAAATTCACCATAAATCGAAATATTGTGCTAGAGACTTCCAATTTGTTACAAAATGAAGGTAAATGATTGAATATTACTAAAATATAAGAGTTTTAGCTTACATTGCGTTTTTCTTTTTTTCGACCATTTCGGTAGAGTCAAAATTGACCGAAGGTTGAAAATTTCGAAAAATTTTGTCACATCATTTTTATTATGAAAAATTATTTCAAAACTGATAAAAGCTACAACCATGGTTGTTTTTTTAGTTTGTATTTTGCATGAAATTGCACACATTTCCATATATAAAACTTTATGTACGGCTAATTTTAAAATGGTGCAAACATTACCACAATCGCATGTATGATTTTTTTCGGAAGAGTTACCCGCGCGGACGAAGGAAGGAAAAAGTTTTTTCATAAATTCACCATAAATCGAAATATTGTGCTAGAGACTTCCAATTTTGTTGCAAAATTAAGGTAAATAGTTGAATATTACTACAATATAATCGTTTTTTAGCTTACAATTGCGTTTTTTCGACCATTTCGGTAGAGTCAAAGTTGACCAAAGGTTGAAATTTTGGCACTTATCGTTATTTATATGGAAATATTTCAAAAATGATAAAAGTTACAACCATGAGTATTTTTTTGTTGTATTCCAAATGAAATTGCGCACATTTTCATATATAATACTTCATGTAACGGATAATTTAAAACTTTGCAAAAATTATGTCAAAGTGACAAAATAATTTTTGAGATTTGTCACTGATACTTTTAGTGCGATAAGAAAGAAAATTTGCGCTTGCGCGCCTGTGTAACGATTGTAACAAAACAACGCCTTGATCCATGAACTCCCAGCATCCCCCAAGGCGGCGTGTGAGTTCAAAAGTTTTTTTGGGGGGGGCTGGTAGGCCTATAAGTATTTTTTTCCGCGAATTTTAATTTTAAAAAAAAACTTTTTTGAGGGCCAGCGTATGGTACGTCCATTCGAAATCGGGGGAGGATTTTTGACTTTTCGATCGACGTTTAATACGTCCATTCGGCGTTTAAGGGTTAATGTCAAGTTGCTTTGAACCTCTTCACACTGCGTCTTTGCGAGATTTGACGAAGAAGACTGTATTCCTAACTGCTCTGGCGACGGCGAAGAGAGTTAGCGAGATACAAGCTATTAGTAAGCAGGTCGGCTTCAAAGGGCGATAATGCGGTCTGCTCTTTGGGAATGACTTTTTCTGGCTAAGAATGAGAACCCCTCCAACCCTTGGCCTAAGGAGTTTGAGATCAAGGGTATGGCGGAGATCATTGGTCAAGAGCCAGAAAGAGTCCTGTGTCCTGTCAGGGCTCTAAGAGAATACCTTCGAAGAACAAGGAATTGTAGAGGTTCTGCGGAGAACTTATGGTGTTCGGTTAAGAGACCAGATATGCCCATTTCCAAGAATGCACTGGCATTCTTTTTAAGGAACACCATAAAGGAGGCGCACTCTTCTTGCAAGGACAATGATTTTGGACTGTTGAGAGTGAACGCTCACGAAGTGAGGGCTATTTCGACCTCGATAGCCTTCCAGATAGGCCTCCAAAGATATTTTGATGCCACGTTTTTGGAGGAGTAACTCGGTGTTCGCCTCGCACTACCTACGGAGGTGAGAACGACGTACGAAAACTGTTACTCTCTTGGGCCATACGTCGCCGCAGACACTATTTTGGGGGCAGGAGGTAGCACTCATCCTTTCCCATAGAAAAAGGTAGGTGAGTTTTTTAATCTTTGTTATGTTTATGGTTGTAGGGTCGGCCGCCGAATGCAGACTTCCCTTCTATTAGCCTTTTTTATGTAGGAGTGTGTTAGGCTAACTTAGGTGGTGGTTTTGCCTCGTTGCCCTCAGAAGTATGGTCATGTTCTAGTCACATTGTGGTCACGTACCTTGTTGGTAACTCTAGTGAAGCAGATGCAGGCTTGGGTGACAGTAATCACGAAGTCAGCTATGTAAAACAGGTAAGGAACCAAGATGTCAATCATTCTACATGTATATGTTTCCTAAAATCCTTTTCTGTCTCTCCCACCGCCAAAGGTGGGATTCAGCTATATATATTATCTGACAGGTAAGTTTCATGAAAAAAACAAAATGATATTGTTAAGATACAATAAAGTTTGTTCATACTTACCTGGCAGATATATATATTTTAAGTACCCACCCACCTCCCCTCAGGAGACAGTGGAGATAGAAATCTGATAGAAAATGGGAATGGTTCCTGATACCTGCCTCCCAGCGGCGGGATATGGGTTACTAACACCGTACTCCACACGTGTGTCGAAAGTTTTTAGAAATTCTGTCGGACTTCAGAGAATACAGCTATATATATATCTGCCAGGTAAGTATGAACAAACTTTATTGTATCTTAACAATATCATCTTTATTCGCTATAGATCAGAGATCAATATAGATTAAAGATCAATCGGGAAATATACTGTTAAATTTAAACCTAGTTATAACTGAAGCTGAGAAAACTGTTCAAGCTGCTAATGACTATTATCGTACATCAGCAACAAGGATAAAACTGCAGTAAATGTCTGCCATCACACAACTGTAGATAAAATTGGGATAAAATCATTTTAATCAAAACTACTGTGCTTGAAAGAACACATTTTACTGTTGGTTTCACGCCGATATAAGATAAATAACGTAAAGTTCGTATTACGATGATATAAAGGATTACAGGCGGTCCCCGGGTTACGACGGTTCCGGCTTACGACGTTCCAAGGTTACGACGCTTTTTCTTAAATATTCAATGGAAAAATCCGTCCTGGGTTACGACGCTTGTTCCGAGGTTACGAAGCTGACGCTTCCGATGCTCCGAGTTAACGACGCTTTTAAAAAATGCATACTATGATAAAAATCCTTTATAGTTTAGCACAGTATATTAATAAAAATAAGTTTCTGGTTAGATTACAACAAAAATTTTTGAGGTTATGATGATTTTCGACACTTTTTATGTCGTATTTTTCTTTCAATGTTTTATAGTGACGCCTCATATGCGGAACTAGTTTCCGAGCGAATGATGAATACATACTAGCTTGCGGTGCGCAAAGTTTCTACATATAAACAGTCCAAAGGGTTTAACAAGTCCAAAAAGCGCAAATAATGAAAAAATCATTGCTTGTTTCCAGTAATAATAACAAAATGAAGTTTCTGGTTAGATTACAACGCAAATTCCAAGTATCCAAAGAGAAACATTATCCAGTAATTTGATCAGAGAGAGAGAGAGAGAGAGAGAGAGAGAGAGAGAGAGAGAGAGAGAGCGAGAGAGGCGTCTTAGAGAGAGGGCTTCCGACGCTTCGAGTTAAGGACAGGGAATGTTCGTTCATTAAACGGCCTCTGACTCATGCCAGTAAATGTTTTGTTGATACTAAATAATATAAGCCTATTTAAATTTAGTACGTTTACTTTAATTAGTCCTATATGATACGTAAATAGTAATCAACTGTTCTTGTAGCCCTCAAGATTTGGCAAAATCGAAGTATCAAAGAGAGACATTATCCAGTAACTGAACCTTGACATACGAATTTAATTTGTTCCGTTACCATCGTCGTATATCAAAACAGTTGTATCTCAAAGCATTTTTTCCCATTCCCAAAATTAAAAATAATGTAATATGTATTAATCCGTTCTAGCGCTATGAACCACACCTAAACACAGCTAAATTACATATAATATACACAATTTATACACAAATAAACGAGTAATAACACACATAATGATAAAATAACATAGCAATGTGATAAATGATAATAAATGTTAATAAAATCAATTAAAAAAAGAAAGGAATTTTACTTTTCACAACAAAAGATGACGTGAGGCCAACAGGGGAAGGAGGTAGGGAAGGGTGGCAGGGAACGATTTGTTCTCTTTTTATTTACGTATGTACACTAATAACTACGTAATAACACAAATGAAATAACATTGCTAAACTAATTTTTTTTTTTTTTTTGTTTTAATCAGTTCGTAGTTTAGAAATAATGGCGATGCCTTTGGAAGGTTTTTATAGCTTCCTTCTGCTTGATGATCGTGGATATTGTAGAAGGATTTCGACCATACTCGTTTGCCAAATCGACGATACGAACGCCACGTTCATGCTTTGCTATAATTTCATGTTTTGCTTCCATCAAAATAATTTTTTTGGGTTTTTTCTTATCACCTGCTTTGTCTTTAGCTTTGAGACCCATGGTTAATAATAAAATAGACAAAATAACACGAAAAATAGGCGCAAATACAACGAACTAAACAACGACGTGTGAACATGCAGCACCAACAAACAAACAGGACTGAACGCCATTTATCGGTCGCCTATACAACTAACACTCATCGCAAAATCGTATCTCAAATATTTCGTTATATATCAAAGCTTATATTTTCGCAAATTTTCTGTTGTATCTCCAAACATTCGTATATTAGGGCAATCGTATGTAAAGGTTCCAGTGTAATTTGATCAACATGTAGTGTAACCAAAGGATTACAAGTAAGGTTTTTATAACTTTTTATTAGTTTAAGACATATTTCCAAGCGTCGTTCCGGCTTACGACGATTTTCGGCGTACGACGCGTCTCAAGAACGGAACCCCCGTCGTAACCCGGGGACTGCCTGTATTGTGAACGGAATCACGTAATTTTTTACGCAGTAAACATGCCGCCAACGTAATCTGTTAACGAAAAAAATAGTAGTTCACATTCACAACGAGAACTATTCAATTAATATTTTTCCACCTAAAAACACGTTTGTATAAGGAAAAATAACTTTGTCTCAATATAGTTCAAGTATATAGATTATTCGTTATGCTAACTATAAGCAAGAGCATTCGCTCAGAATTGCGTTATGGTGAAACAAACTCGTATTCATCAGCCGATTTCAAACCACAACATTGGCCGCTCCGCGGAATACGGGCTTAAGTTTGCCGTAGTATTTTAAAAAACAAAAATTTGAGAATACATACAATATTCTTGGATACAGTGAAATAATGTATAACTTTTTAAAGGACTTATGGAAAAGATGCATAATTAATAAAATAACACAATGCATTTTTCGGAACTGGCGGACAAGAACGAACATGAAAAACCATCCCCTGACAACGTGGAGCGTAGTTACAAAGGCTGCCTTAATTTGTATCTTATTTCTGTACAAAAATGAAAATACCTTTACGTAATTATATTTTCATACACATTTTAAAACATAAAAGCATAAACATTTGAAAAATCGACACTCGATCGCTAAATTTGCACTCTTTTTAACTCTATATTTTCGGAAGAGCGGCAGACGGCGGCATACAAGAACGGAACTTGAAAAAAACATCGTAGTCGATAACTTGCGGGAGTCAAAAGCTGCCTATGATCGTATTTCTGCACAGAAATAAAAATACCTTATTCGTTAATACATTTTCATACACATTTTAAACATAAAAGCATAAACATTTATAAAATCGACACATCGATCGCTAATTTGCACTTTTTTTAAATTGAATTCTCGGAAAAGCGGCAGGCGGCGGCTTACAAGAAAGAACATGAAAACACATCGTATTTGATAACGTGAAGGGCAGTTTCAAAAGCTGCCTTTGTATCATATTTCTGTACAGAAATAAAAATGCCTTTCACGTAATACATTTTCATACACATTTTAAACAAAAGCATGAACATTTATAAATCGACACATCCATAGCTAAATTTGCACTTATGTAACTCGATATTTTCGGCATAGAACAGCATCAGAGGCATGTATTTTACCCTAATACCTACGTAATAACTCTCCATAAAATTTGTTAATATAATTTGCATAAACTTTATGGTCTGAACTGCATTTCTACAAATGTATGAACTCGTTAGACAACGGCGCTGGCGGCGCTGTTAACTGAAATTTGTGCCGTAAAGATACCTTTAAAATGCCTTATTTTTTTAATGAATATTTTTGACGACCGCCGTAAAACCGATTCGCCGTTGAGTGATTGCGCTGTTAACCGCGGGCCACCTGTAATATATATAACTGTTATTACAGAATTCATATGTGATAATATTTAAAAACAATAAAATTACTTTTCCATTTCACTCTTTTTAAGTAAGGACTCTCTCTCTCTCTCTCTCTCTCTCTCTCTCTCTCTCTCTCTCTCTCTCTCTCTCTCTCTCTCCTCTCTCTCTCATCTCCTCTCTCTCTCTCTCTCTCTCGAGATAAGAGAATTTTATGATACATATATATGTTTATTAAAATTATCAAATATTAATAAGATTGATAAGATTAAATAATAAGGATAATAATAATAATGATAATACGTAATGATACAAGCAGTTCCCAGTTATTGGCAGACTTGGTTAATGATGATCCGGTTTTATGGTGCTCCATCTGCGCCATAAATCATCAATTTATATGGTTTCCCTAATAGCAGAGTTTTCCCTTATTGTTTGCCATAAGGTGCTAATAATAGAGTTATGACGCTATAACATACGTAAAGGAGGCATGATTAATCAGTTATCGGTGCCATTAACCAAATATATCAGTGCCATAAGCAGCATAAATCACCAAGTTTTGGTTAATCGACCGCTTCGGCAGGCAGATGGTAATTCCACTGACAGTGGAACTCCTTCCAGGTTGGCTGTGCCCCTGTTTTGTAATGGTACAGTTGATGCAAATCCTTGTGGGAGGTAGCCAGCAATGGAGTGGAGTGGGAGAGGACATCCCCAGAGGAGGTCTCATCCTAACAGAAATTCTATTCCATGCTGTATCTTTCTCACCATACCAGTGCAGTAAGATTGAGTACTCCATGATGTTGTGTGTGACCTGGAGCTCAAATGTGGGAATGGATGTGGCTTCTACCCAAGTCATTGTCCAACAAGTTGTTTTGTCTACAGTGGCACTGACGGGCACACAGGACTGGTCAATCAGACAATGTCTGAGGCAGTGTCTACCATAGCTTGCCGTTCAACTGGCGAACTAGAGCCATCCAGGGGCGCCATTGAGATGGTCTGAGTCTCCACCCTCTCAGAGTGAGTATTATCAATAAGCCACGCCGAGGCAGACTTGGCACTCATCAAGTTGATGTGCTTGGTAGAGGTACCATGCTTTGGACAGGCATGAAATCTGGCATTGTAGTGACTGAAAGCGCCACAGTCCTTGCAGGGCCCCTTTTGATGGGCTCAATTGACTGGATTGTCAATAGGTGATGAGGTTTGTTTGAGAGTAGTAATTGGAGAGGTACAATTTGGTTCTTGGTCTGCTTAGAGGAGAGCTGTGTTACACCCCCTTTAAAGTGCCACTCAGGTTCAGTGTCCCACTTTCTTAGAGTAGTTGCGGACTGGAAATCTTGAAGGGGTTCTGTTCTTCAGGCGTGCTGTCCCTGAGAGATGTCCGGGTGGCAATATGCATCAGTGAGACGTGCTGGAGGATGGGTTATAGGTTTCTCAAGCATCAGCCATATGACAGCCATCCATAAATGATTTGGGGTGTTTGTCATTGAGGGGCCCATGAGCACATTGATAGAATCTTCCAGAATCCTGTTAAATAGGTTCTCAAACTTGGTGCATGACATGGACTCGAGCCAGTGAACCAGTGATAGGCCCATTCAGCCCAGTCTGACTGATTTCTTTTGGGAGGCCCCTAACCTAAACCTTTGTCTCTATTTCCCAGTGTGGTTATCTCATAGGCCTTCGTAATTAACCCTCCGAAACGTCTGCCCATGTTTCCCCTTCCCTTCTTACCCTCACCCAGCGAGCTGAGGGCAGCCGTGATTTTACCTTACATGTGCTTGAAAGCAGTAAGGACCTCGCCATCTCGGTGGTAGTGTAGTTGTCGATAGCACTTCTACTTCCTCCAACCATGCATCGGACTCATCTTCATTCCAGGCGCAGTAGATGTGGAGATAAAGGTTTGTTAGTCAGCCAGAGCTCTGGCACTGTCCTTTCAAGCCTTTTCCATCTTGATCTCCTTTTCCTTGAGAGCTAGCTCATGCCTTCTTTTTTCTTCTGTATCCTTGTGTTCTTCTCCTTCTACCCCTTATCTTCTTTTGTTTCTCTCTCCTTCCTTTCTCTTTCTGCTTTAGCTTCTTCTTACCACCTTTGGTCTTGTCTCTCCTGCCTTTGCTCATCTCATTCTTGTTTTTCCATTTGGAGTAAGTCATCCAGCTGTTCCTCTGCCCACTTGGTGAGCTTCTGTCCCTTAAAACCATCCTCTATCCCCATATTATTTATGAAGCCTTGGTAACGTTGTGCCGACATGGCTCTGGTAGGAAAAGACGTATAAAAGAGATGGCTTTGGTAATCAAAATGTTTTTGGGAAGTGTTCCTTCAATTTGGTGGCACTTCAATGGAATAATGATCCCTTTCAACTAAGGTGATAATGTGGCTGAGTGTGCTACTCAAAGGTTACACTAATGGAGCAGTCCTTGATTAGCAAAATCCCTAATGGTGGACACACTGCTTTTGGCACTGTATCTCAGTGTGCAGGTCTCTTTCTTGGTGGCTCTAGAGTGCCATTGTATTCCGAGGAACAACACTAATTTGTGGTACAAATCAATTGTACTAAAGGAAATGGCACTTTGCCTGAAGCAGAGTGCAAGCAATGAGTCAAGGAGGAGAACGAAGGTAAAAGAAAGTAAGACACTTCAGGTAGAGTACTTGTTGACAGTGCACCAGATTAGGGGCACTGTGAAAGGGGAATCCATTTTGTTTTGGCACTCATGGGTGACTAGTTCCTACGTACTAGTGCTGCTGCTTCCTTTCATGCAGAGGGAGGAAGACTTGGGAAGTGCAATGGATGTGCAATTTATTGCTTACAGTATACATGTCTTGGTAAGGGCCCACTTGTGCGAGACACTTGCAACCAACTGATGTTAATTTTAACTTGCACTCAAAATTATTCTGTACTGCAGAGGTTTGTTGTATATGGTCCATTCTTTTCTTTTAAGAAATGGTTCAAGCACCCTCCCAGCCTCCTGAAGTGTGTAATGGCAAAAGGTGTGAAATTATGCAAGTAATGTTGACACGAGCACATAGACAAATTACAGCACTATGGATAAATGAGTAAAAGAAAAGTAAAGGATATGCTGAGGAAGGCTGGGGAAATCCCAATGATTGAATTTGCTGTATAACCTTGAGTTTGATTTGGTTCCCTTGGTTTTGTGAAGTAATAGGTTATCGGTCAATAATATCTCACGCGATTAACAAACCATTCCTTCTTATTAGTTTTGGTTAACTAGCATACAGATTAGAATTGTTGAATCTCTCTCTCTCTCTCTCTCTCTCTCTCTCTCTCTCTCTCTCTCTCTCTCTCTCTCTCTCTCTCTCTCTCTCTCTCTCTCTCTCTCTCTCTCTGAGGAGCATATGTTGTATAAGAACGACTTGTTACCCTTAACTAAATTAACTAGACTACACTCTCGGGTTAACATGAAATGAAATGTGGTTTCCTGTTCTTATTACTGTAATTAATTTGTAAAAGACTTTCAATTTACTGAGCAAAGTTGATGTTAGGTATGTGTGTAAAGAATGGAATGTTTCCCTGTGCATGCTATGAATGACAGTGATTGGAAATGGCCATTCAAGGTTGTGCCTTGACAGATGAGGCACATGAGAAATGATTACAATTACTACCTACTTTAAAATGGCTGCCAGAATCATGTGACTGCCAACAGGTGATCATGTATGAAGGTACTGTTTGCTGCTCTAGTGACATCATGCAGCCTCCCACATTGCAACACAGTACCCAACACAATGCCCCCTTCGTTACTTTACAATTTAAAGAAAAGAATGCATATTTTCTCTGATGGAATTCTTTATCAATTGAAGGACAATTGCATGCACCCTTTTACTCATATATCAATCCATTATTATCTTGGCTTTCACTGTTTTTCTATCACATTTCCATTTATTTATGTAGAGGTTGTCATTACTTTTATAGTTCATATAATATTAAGGTGTTTTATTCCAGCTTTTGCAAGAATGTGACTGTGTTGAAAATGTTTTGGTTGTAAGTCATGGAGCAGCTCTAAAGCAACTTTACATTCATCTCCACAAGACTCTAGGATGCCCACTTCCTGGGGATCAAGAAATTTTGAACAAAGAAATTTTCTCCTAATACTGGGACTCTCTGAGTATACTGTGCAGTAAGCTATATATTAAAAAATTTTTCCTCACTTACTAGAAAAACGGACACTGACTAGCATCATTCTCCTGTAAAATTACTAAAATGTGCACAGTACATAAAAGCATGTTTTAGCTTAAACCAGCAAGTTTTATCTATGAAGATAATGGCGAGTAAGTATTAAAAGTTGAAAATTGTCTTTACAATTTGCTATGTATGTATGTAATATGATTATCATATCTGTAAACGCAGTAAGGTGGCAGCCGTGCTAATGAGATTTCCACCATGCCTCCCTGACATCTGGTCCGATGTGGATTTGTAAGTCTCCTCGGTGGGTACTTTATCATATGTCCCCTTGTTGAAAGTACTATATTGTGACTTCCCCCAGCCAAATGAGTTTTGAAAGCCCACTTCCTAACTTGACACCTGCCTGTGGGTGGATCTGCAGTCTCAGACGGGTGTATGTTCATCAGTACTGTCTCTGTAGTATATATGTATATCTCTGACTTCTATTACTATGCATCAGTCCTTCGTCAATGGCTTGGAAATAAAGTCGAAACCGGTGAGGACCTACACCCTGTCCCTTATTTTTCACCTGTGGGTTCTGTTCCTTGCCGCTGCACACTTTCTTTTGGAGTACTAGACCAGGTAACAGTGCCCTAGACCAGTCAAACAGTGCCGTAATCCTGCAATGGCGCAAATAAATAAAATTATATCTGTGCAGTATAGAACCGTAGGATTTACTGTACAGTAGTACTGTACAGTACATTATAGTATTATAAATACTGTAAAGTGAAAAAAGCCTACCTTTAATCCTTTGGGTATGTTAAGAATAAGGTTTTATATAGCGTACAGGTAGCTATAGTGTTCAAGTTAGGATAGTTCGTCTTACGTTAATCCAATTTTACGAGAGACCAAATTATAATAGCCTAACTTTATCCCATCTTCTAGTTAAATAAGTTCAAAAACAGCAAGAGAGAATGATGAAAGTATGGTTTTGACATTATATTCGTTGCATAAATGTGTACAGCCATGAACAACCGAATGAGAAAAAAAAAAATTTTCTAAGTACAACTGAATTGGATAACAACATCCATTTGGCTTGTATTTCAACCATCGTTCTGTAGTAAACAATTACCTTAGTTGTAATAGACAACGTTATGTAGAATAGAATTGAGATATCTTAGTGTAATAACTTTATTCACTATAGATCAAAGATCAAAAGGGAAATATACTGTTAAATTTAAACCTAGTTGTAGCTGAAGCTGAGAAAACTGTTCAAGCTGCTAATGGCCATTATCGTGCTACGGCAACAAGGATAAAACTCCAGTAAACATATGCCATCAAACACAACCATAGATAAAATTGAGATTAAATAATTTTAATCAAAACTACTGTGCTTGAAAGAACACAATTTACTGTTGGTTTCACGCCAATAAAAGATAATGTAAAGTTCATATTACGATGATATAAAGGAAAATTGTTAACGGAATTGCACAATTGTTTTACTCAATAAACATTCCGCCAACGTAATCTGTTAACGAAAGAAAAAACAATTTAGTTCACAATTACAATGAGACATATTCCACCTAAAATCAATTTATGCTATAGTTGTAAATATAATTTTTTATAAAAATGTGATTCAAAGACTGAGCAACCTATTCTCTTCTTCATGTGAAAGGCTGTTACAAAGACTTCAAATGGACATGCGTACTGCCACTGTATCATATTTATGTATAAAAATAGAAATAAGAATTACCCTGTAATAGATTTTTCATACACATTTTAAACATAAAAGCATGAAAAATTATAACAAAAAGCTGAAGTTTCATCAACAAAATGTGTTATAATTAGCTCCCAAATTAATAAAATATAACCACATGAAGTCTATGTAAATGCATTTTTTGGAACAGCGGCGGACAAGAACGAACAGGAAAAAGCATCTTCTGATAACGCGGAGGGCAGTAACAAAAGCTGCCTTAATTTGTATCATATCTATGTACAAAAATTAAAATATCCTATACATGATATATTTTCATACACATTTTCATAGAAGCATGAACATTTATATAATCGACACATCGTTCGCAAAATTTGCACTTTTGCAACTATATTTTCGCTTTGATAAAGTGGAGAGTTTTAAAAGCTGCCTCTGTATCATATTTATGTACAGAAATAAAAATACTCTATACATAATACATTGTCATACACATTTTAAACATAAAGCATGAACATTTTATAAATTGCTCATCGATTTCGCTATGCACTTTTTTGATCGCTAAAAATTGCGCTTTTTAAACTTTTTTAACTCTATATTTTCGGAAGAGCGACAGGCAGCAGCATAGAACAGCATCAGGGACATATAGTTTACCCTAATACCTATGTAATAACTCTCAATGAAAATTTTTAATATCATTTGCATAACCTTTATGGTCTGAACGGTATTTCTACAAATGTAAGTACTCGTTAGACATAATGGCGCTAGCAGCTCTGTTAACCGAAAATAATGCTGTAGAAATACCTTAAAATACCTTATTTTTTCATGAATATCTTTGACAACAGCTGTAAAACCAATTCGATGTTAAGTGATTGCGCTATATATGAATAACATGATCACCAAATATATAAAAGGTGATGCTATGTTTAAATAAAAGTAATGCCACAGAAGAAAATGAAAAGATAAGAACTGCCAAGATCTTTCGGTTTCAACGACCCTTTACTATAGGCAAATCTCGGCAGTTCTCGTTTTTTTCCATCTTCTTCTGTGGCATTACATACTTACATACACATACAGTAATCTCTCCCATATCCAAGACACTTCCAGACAATAAAAATTTTTGGATATGATTAGAAAACTCTACAGGTGTAAAATGTTAACCTCATGCCTTTACTCTGTTAACCAGCCAAACCAAGTAACACATAGTCCAGTAAATATGCATATAAACAGCAAACAATACAATTTGTTCTGCTTATAAGTAACTTAAGGCCTGTCCACACTATGAAGCATTGTTTGCAATCAATTAAATGAAATAAAAGTGTGATTTTGCTAGTATTGGATGTTGCTTTTACTTCTTCCAAAATGTTTTGTGGCCTGCACATCATTTGTTTCTTCTGCCACAGCTAGAACAGTAAATTTAGTGGCATATTTTTTGAACACTTTCCTCTTCATTGTGTGAAGGATGAATAAAGATTTTTTTATTCTTATTTATTGAAGTCACATTGAAAATTAGCAAATTTTTAACTAGTTAGCAGATGCAACACAACTCTTAATAAACAAAATAGTCACAGGAACTGACATCAGCAGACAGTTGTTTCTCAATTTGATTGTTTATATCAGTACTTCCTGTTGTTTATGTTAGTGCCTTGCATGCAGTGCTAAGTGTTTGTTAATTAGTACAAGAAATAGTGATGATTTCATAGACAAGCCACAAAGTTGGTAAGCTTGATTTAATGTATGAAGATTTGCATTTAACCAATGAACTTTGGCTTCTAGCCTATTTATTAGTTAAAAGCTAATTCAGATAAAATGTGAATTATCAGTGGTATCTACCAAAGCCTGGCATAGTTTAATCTACTGAAAATACATCTCGTACTATTACACAATGTTTATGATGAAATTATGTTTTTGGACAAAATTTTAATGATTGCATGATACGTACATGAGTATGATACGTACATGAGTATATACTACACAAATTAAAGTTCTTTTGTATACTGTATATTATTTTAGTTTCATAGAATGCATTTGGTGGAAATGAATGGTGCTTGTGTATTTACAGAGTAAGCTTCATTTCTGAAACCCAAAAAAATCCAAAAACTGAAATGACATGTGGCACTGCCCTCATGGCTGATTCAAAAAGGTCATAGACCACGGACCATTAACCAGAAAGAGCTGAGATTAACAATTCACTACCAGGCCTTTTAAGATGGCTCAGCCACCTATGTCTTTTGTGCACTCCCGTCTTTTGTGGACTGGCGTCGCACACCACATCGGCAACCGGTGAGTTGCCAGACCACAGAGTTGGTGATTTAGGAGGTCGGACTGTGCTGTGTAGAGAAAAAATGGATAAGTGAAAAATTAATTAAGATGAAAAATTTTATTAAGTTAAACAGAAGATATAAAACTGATAAAATCACTAATAGATAGGAACAAAAACTTGAACGTAACAAAATGTATAAGCAACATGTGATGCATGTCCACCTGGACTTTGGAACAGGTTGTAGTTTAAAATATATTTTTAAGTACAAAACTTTCACTAATACATGCATCAAATGAAGTTTCATCTGCGTCTTTTACAGTGGTTATAGGAGGTATATATAAAAGGGATTTTGACGAAGGAAAAATCTATTTCTGGGTGATTGGCTCGTGTCGCCCTATGAAAGTATCCTTAATATCATTCTTTCTCAGGTAAAATTAATCTAAAATTACCAGAGAAAAACAAATTAAGAAAATGTCATAAAACTGACTCGCTCACTCTATAAAATAAGTGTCGGTATGAGATATAGGCGAGTGGGATCCACTACCACGAGTCATTCATCATTTAGACCGTTCAACATAAAATCCCCCACCAGAGGAGCGTGATACCAAAGGGTGATGCGGTCGCTACTACTACTACTACCGACGCCACTACTACCGCCCCTAGCGGTCATCCTTAATCTATGAACATCTTGTCCTGCAGGGTGGGTAAAAATAAGAAGACAGGGTGGGTTTCATAGGGCGACACGAGCCAATCACCCAGAAATAGATTTTTTCCTTCGTCAAAAATCCCTTTTCTGGCTCAGCTCGTGTCGGCCTATGAAAATATACCAGAGAAACAGACAAGATGGGAATAAGGACAAATGAAACCCAATAGTAAAAAGAGATATATAATATAGCTAAGTGAATCAGGGACATTACAGTATACAAACAAAGTACTTAAAGCTAACTTATCCTAATACAATGGCATGATAAAGAAAGCAATCAATATAAAGTACTTAAAACTTAAAAATTAACTTATATTAGACATAGTAACACTAATAATGTAATGGCAAATAACAAGGAGTGATTCACTTAAATAAGATATTTTACAAAATTATACAAACACATTGTGTTCTACCCTAGCATAAAAATAAGGGTAGAAACACTGAAGTACATTATATGTACATAATGTGGATTTCCCTAGCAAAAAAATAAGGGACAATCCACCAATATTATCTAGCGGCTAAGGCTAGAGTATTCCGAGTAGCATGGCAATAGGGTGAGGCATGTTGGACGAGGTAGGTAGAAAGGAGACCTGGATCTATACTACAACTACTATGCAGTATCAGGAGAAACAATGTTTCCCGCTGCTACTGCAGAAAATTTTAAAGATTCCAAGGACTTTAGATAATGACGTTTAAAGACTGTCGGTGATTTCCATCCAGTATACTTTTTAAGATCCTCAAAGTTCAAGTGTTGAAGTATTAATTGAGGTGGCTACTCCTCTGATGTCATGTGCTTTTGGAAATGAATCAGGATTGGCTTGTTTAATGAAGTAAAGGATCTGTTGTCTGATTCCTTTTACTGATAAAGTGCCACCTTTTTCTCTCATAAAGAGAGAACCTGAGGATCTTGAGGATGTACGAGATAGAAAGACTCTTAAAGTTGATACTGGGCAGAGAGAAGGATCTTGCGGAAGTGGGATGACTTTCCAAGGAGCCCACCTTGCAAGGGGATCCTCATTTTTAGTAAAAAGCTACGATCCGGGGAAAGTAGAACTTCTCCTGAGGGGAGGAATTCCACATGACCCGCATCTCTGGATAGAGCCGACAGTTCTGAAATTCTGGGCTCCGAAGCCAGGCTTAATAATAAAAAATAACGTCTTTCTAAGAAGCATTATGAATGTGCAAGACGAGTGTCAGTATCTGAGGCTAGTTTGAGACATCATTTAAGAACCATGAAACTGCAGTAGGCCTTTGAGAGGGTCTAAGTCTAGCACAGGCTTTGGGAATGGATGTAAAGTAAGAATCTGTTAGGTCTATTTGGAAACCCAACTGAAAGATTTTCTTCAAAGCCGATTTATGAGTAGTAATAGTGCTAGCTGCTAAGCCTTTTTCAACAAAGATCTGAAAAAGGATATAGCTAAGTTAACTGTCATGGTTGTGGAGTGTTCGGATTCTTTGCAGGAAGGATTGCTAATTTTTTAATTATTTTAACAGCTGGAGTCATCTTGTCTAATAGTTGACTCTCCTTTTTATCTGATTCTAGGAAGAGGATGTTTTGTGGATCAATGTTAGCATCTTTGTTAGCCGCAAACTTCATGAAGTCCATAAAGTTAGGTCGAAGAATTCCTGAGGAAGGGGCGAACACAGTCCTCATTTGTATTGATTGTGACAGCTTGGGATTGGGAATCCGTTGAGGTCGAAGACCCAATTCCAGAAGCAGAGGATACCAGTTGCTTTTTGGCCAGTCTGGGAGCAATCAGTGCTACTAGTCCCTTTGAAAGTCCCTCAGCTTGCTCAAGACCCTTCAAAAGAAGATTCACTGGAGGAAAAACAATAGATTTTCCTCCACTGATTCCAATCTAACGACAGGGCGTCCGTGGCATAAGCCAGAGGGTCCAGGTTGGGGGCCACATAGCAATGGGAGCTTGTGGTTCGCTTGTGAGGCGAAGAGATCTACTTGGAGACCTGGGACTCTCCGGCATATCCACTGGAATGACCCGTCGTCTAGAGACCATTCTGATTCCAGAGGGACTGACCGGGACAAGGCGTCTGCTATCACATTTCTTACCCCCGCCAGTGAGTGCGGACAGATGCCATCTGTGTTTGTCTGCTAGTGCAAAAATGCTTATCATGACATGATTCACGTGTTTGGATTTGGACCCTCCCTGTTGATGCAATGTACTACTACTGCACTGTCCAAAACCAGTCTTAGATGAGACTTCTTCGGGGGAAGGAGCCTCTTCAGGGTAAGAAATACTGCCATCGCTTCCAGGACGTTTATGTGAAGCTGGCGGAACTGAACCGACCAAGTCCCCTGAACTTGCTTGAATTGAGAATATCCCCCCCACCCGGACAGGGAGGCATCCGTGTGAATGGTTAACACTGGAAGGGGATATTGAAGGGGTACTAATTTGGCAAGGTTCTTCACTTTTGTCCATGGACGGAGCTGGTTGCGAAGGATCTGTGGGATCACTGACAACTTGTCTCGAGATTTGGTGTTTGCTCTTGATCGCCAAACCTTCGATTTATATCTTTCAGCCTTGCTTTCAGGAGGATGTCTGTCACTGAGGCAAACTGGAGAGAACCTAGGATTCTTTCCTGGTTTCTCCTTGATGTTTGTTTGCATTTGAGAAATTTTGTTTCACAGACTTGACTATTTCTTTTCTTTTGACCACCGGAATTGACAGATTGTGGGAAGACAAATCCCATTGGATTCCTAGCCACTGAAAACGAGACTCCGGAGTGAGCCTGGATTTCGTTTTGTTTATCTGGAACCCCAGATGTTCCAGAAATTGAACTACCTTCGTTCGTGGCTTTGAGACATTCCTCGACGTTGGTGCCCAGATCAACCAATCGTCGAGGTATGCTGCTACCATTATCCCTTGAGTTCTCAACTGCTGAACTACCACTTTTGCTACTTTCGTGAATACCCTGGGGGATACATTCAGACCGAGGGCATCACTTTGAATGGAGAACGTCTGATTTCTAGTTTGAAGCCTAGAATGGCGGGAGTGGAAGTGCTGGCTATAGGGATATGATAGTATGCGTCTGTAAGATCGATGGAGGTTGTGACGGCCCCACGGGGAAGTAAGGTCCGTACCTGCGAGATGGTGAGCATTTTGAACTTGTCGCAACGAATGAAAGAGTTTAGCTTTGACAAGTCTAAGATTACCCTTCTTTTTGTTGAGCCTTTCTTTGGCACTGATAAGCGACCTTGAAATTTTAGATGCTTGACTCTCGCAATAGCTCCTTTCTGGAAGGGAGTTTCCTCCTCATTCTGTTTCGTAATTCCTTTTGATGGTTCCATGATAGAATGATTTGATTGGAGGGGGATCTTTGATCCAACTCCAACCCAATCCTTTGGACACGCTGCTCTGTGCCCATTTGCTGAACCCCACTGTGACGGAAGAGAAGGCAGCCTCCCTCCTCACTGGGGAGCCTCACTGTTGTTGGGCGGGTTGACCCTCCTGCGCCCTCCTGAATTGAATTGTCTACCTCTTGCAGCTCTTCCTGTGTCCACGCTGGCGAAAGTGCCCCTCGCCCTGCTACCCCTAGAGAACCTATTAAAGGCTGGGTAGGCCTGGCTTTCGTACATAGAATTGAAGGCCGGCGGAGACTTGCGTAGGAGGTTGACGGTTGACTCTGAGGAGACAACAGGAGGATGGGTTGAGTCTGTTTTGAAGTAGACGGCTGTCCCTGTTGAGTAACTGGGACGGCCTGAACAAACTGCTGTTGCTGCTGTTGCTTTCTGGTAAGGCTGGAACCTTCTTCCTGTCTTCTTAAGCTTCTTACCAGCACAGGGGCAGGGGGCGGTCTCTTGTTTTCCTCTTGGAAAGATGCCCATCTAGCCCTAAGCTCTGGTTGAGCCTAGCAGCCATCGTGGTGCACCTCGTTCACAGAGGACTCTGGGAAGAGGTCCGCACCCACATGGCTGGAAAGAAGCCATGGAGGTTCTATTAGGCCTCATGCCTGATAGTGGCCTCCTGCAAGACGTGCTTTCGGCAGTTCCTCTTAGCTAGGAAGAAGTCGAAAGCATCAGCTTGGACTGTCTGGAGCTGAGATTTGGCCAGAATCTTGAATAAAGGGGTTCTGTGCCATATGACAGGGCAGCCATTTCTGTAATGATTAGGGAGTTAAGGGACCTCCCAAATCTTGTTCGAGCATCGAACTCTGCCTGAATCAGGGTATCAGGCAAGTCTTGGAAGCTTCTCGCCAAACTGGTCCATTGCGCAGTCTGGCTTAAGCTTACCAATCGAGTAACGTGGCAGGCAAGTTCTCCCACAATTCTCCAAAGGCTGGGAAGAGCGGAGAAGTAGATTCCGCTTCCCTCAGTCTGTGGGCATGGGCTCGTCTTTGAGGACTGCCTGAAGAGTCGCTTCCACTATTTTGGTAGCGAACGGAAGAGAAAGCCTCTCCTCCGTAGCGAAAATAGTGAACGGACTCTTGAAATCTTGGAGCTTAGTGTTAGTACACTCCCAATCCTCCAGGCAGTGACCCATTCCCGCTGTGCGTGATCCCTACTATACAGCACAGTCTCTCGTAAATCTTGTCCTCTCTAGTGAGAGCAGCAACGGTCAGCCTAGCATACCCAATGAAAGGCTGAGTCAGTTCCATGAGATATAACTCGAAGTCCTCAATTCTTCGAGTTCCACACTCCGGGATAGAGATCATGCCGTCCTTGAGGGGGCATAAGCGGCCACTCTCCATGGGTTTATCCATGGAGAAGGCTGGTAGGGATTCGTAGGGAGGTAACTGCAAAATGCCAGTACCTGCTACGGGGGAGCTTGGCTGAGGAACCTGACTAAGTCCAGCAAAACGGTCCTCTTGCTCTCTAAACTCTGTTAGAGAGATCCTGAATGGATTGGCCAGACTGGTTTGATGGTGTTTGACAGCTGCGCAAACATCTGTTCAAACTTAGACCCGACGGGCGGTCATCCTCGAGCCAACCATCTCTCCCACTTGCTGCATCACAACTGCCGAAAAGGTGGTGGGATCAAAGGAGCTCGGTCCCGCCACCCAACAGGAGTTACCGGAGTGGATCCGTGGATGCCGGAGAAGGCGTTGGGGGGGGGGGGGGCTCGGCTGGAGCGCGAGCCTTCTCCTTAGAAGCCTTGCTTCTAGAGCTCTTAGAGTAAGAAGAGCTCGGCTTTGCCTTCACCGCGCGTCAGCGTAGGAAGTCGTAGACTTCCTAGTTGAAGAAGACGACGACTTCTTAGAAGTCGTCTTATGGAGAGTCTTCTGTTCTCTCTGTCCCTTCACCTTCGGGTACAGAAAGAGCGGGAGAGCGGGCAGGGATCTCAGATCCCGTAAAGCCATTGGGAAAGAGGCAGAAGAAAGGACAGGGGAAGAAGATCCAGGAGCGCCCAAGGAAAGACCTTGGGCGCCCGCACACCCTACCTCAACCAACAAATCCTCTGCCCCTACCGCCATAGGCTCGATGTTCAGGTCCAGGTTAGCCACATCTGGGACCGGCTCCTGCGTGGAGACGGACCCGAACCGCCTGCTGCACCTCCTGCGTGGATCGAAGCTATGAGAGGGGCTGCCGAGATGGGGGTCACATAGCCGGTCGACTTGCCACCGGGGAAGATCTGAACGGCCAGCTTCTTGTCCAGAATGTACGGCTGGCCCTTGGCGGCGTTCTTCCCGAAGCCGCCCACCCAAGCCTTCAGGGTTGCCAAGGCGACTTCCTTCACGGCGGCAGCCTGAAAGAGAAGGCGAAATGAAGCTTCTAGCGGCGGAGACAGGGTTGAACAAAGCTTAAAACTAAGTGTTATTAGTGATAAGACCAAGAAGTCTAAAGAGTAGACTTACCCCACCCAACAGCTGACTAACAAGTCGTAGCAGATGGTGCAAGCTTCTGGGTGCCAGACGATCAGTCCATTGTGGGTGGTGGCACACGGGGCGTGAGTCCTACACTCCTCATGGGCGCAGGGGTCGTAGAGTGTTGCGTTGCAACCCTGGGGACCCTGACAGTTGGTAGCCTGTAAGTGGAGAGATACAAAAAAAATAAGTTATCAGGTGCACACTTACAGCCTAACAATTGCTCCCGCTGCATGCCGGAGCGTGAAAGTTTATTATTAAAGAAGCCCCCGCCATAATACGTGTGGTAACTAGGCGGTTGGAGTTTGTCTAAGGCTACGCCGGGGACAGGAAAAAGATTCCAACCAGGAGTGGTGAGGAGCCATGAAACCACGAAGGAGAACGACAGAGATGGCACAACATAAATAAATTAAAACTAAAATTCACACTGAATATTAGGGTATTAATCCGTATATAATAACGAAGTATAAAATTTCCCGTCTACTAGAAGAGTGCCCGGGTAAGGAGCGAGCTCTCCTCGGTAGCGGAAAATAGGATATAGTAGGCAAGCAACAGACCATTAGTAATGTCCACCCCGCCCGCTGCGGAGCCAGACGAACCTATAACCAAAGGGGCCCCCGCCCCCGGCTTCAGCGGAGGCTCCGTTCATTACAGTAGGGGAAGGGTGGGACTGAAGCAATAGGTGGGGGGTCCCGGCGTAACACGGCGGGAGAGAGAGAGAGGGGGGGGTGGCCTACCCCACCCCGTCCCTACAGCTACCCGCTTGGTGACCGGTACCCGAGACAGTGGTCGCCCTGTACCCCAGCTGGGTAGGGAGCTCCTGGCTCCTCAGAGGGAGAGGGAGGAAGGCTACTGTGGTTGTCATGGCAACCAAGGAGTCCCCCCAGACCCCTCCCTATACCTGGTTAGGCGAGGGAAGGTGGGAAGGGTAAGGTGCTATGGGACACGTGATCGCAGGTGGCCTAAGCCGCGATAGCAACACAACCATGGAGGGGCCACGTGAACCAGACTGTACCAACACATGGTACATGCACCTAGGCTAGCCTAACCATAAATAAAAACACTGATAATACATCGTAAAAGGGGGAAAAGACACTTTTAGTAAAAGAGAAAGAAGCCCAGGAGGAGGCAAGCTGTTCCGAAGAACAGTTGACTACTCGGAGCCAGCGGTAGCCGATGTAGAGCAAGAGCCGGGATGCTGGGCCAGAAACCGGTATAGCCCTAAATAACCAAACTAAGAGAAATGGTAAAGGGCTGTCCTAGCTATAAAAACGATGTAATAAACGTGAACGTAAATAGTAACCACTAAGTATAAGATCCCAGTCTGGGAGACCGGAAATCTTAACACGAGCGGCACGCAGCCGCACGAGTCACCGGGAGACTGTATATGACCTATTAAGAAGTATAAAATACTGGTCCCTGGAAGACTAAAAAACTGTAAAATACTACTTATGAGGCACTTAACTTAGCCGATGCGATAGCTGCACGTTCCATCGTAATGACGAGGTAAAATTACGAAAACACAACACGAGAGGAAAAAGCACTCAAGTGCTGCGAAGCTAATGATTAAGGATGACCGCTAGGGGCGCTGCTGTCCGTGGCGTCGGTAGTAGTAGTAGTAGCGGCCGCATCACCCTTTGGTATCAGCTCTCTCTGGTGGGGATTTTATGTTGGAAGGTCTAAATGATGAATGACTCGTGGTAGTGATCCCACTCGCCTATATTCTCATACCGACACTTCTTTTATAGAGTGAGCGAGTCAGTTTTACTGATATTTTCTTAATTTTGTTTTTCTCTGGTAATTTTAGATTAATTTTACCTAGAAAGAATGATATTAAGGATACTTTCATAGGCCGACACGAGCTGAGCCCAGAAAGGGGTTATAGGAGGTAGAGTAGTACCTCGAGATACGAAATTAATCCGTTCCGAGGCGCCCTTCGTATCATGAAGTTTTCGTATCTTGGACCACATTTTACATGTAAAATGGCTAATCCGTTCCAAGCCCTCCAAAAACACCCCAGTAAATTATATTTCCAGGCCTAAAACACATGTTCTAGGGTTACGACGCCGATCCGACGGAAGAAATATGACTCCAAAAAGGCAAAATACTGTACATACTTGAGTAATATTCAACTGCATGTAATGTTCAACCCCATTTTTACTGCATATATTGGGACTTTAGCATATTTCCCTTAGCAATAAGCCTAGCCTATGTTAGCGGTTGCTACTGTAGCCTAGTCTATGATTCTGACATCTAAACCTAAGAGCTAAAAGCTTAGAATATGCCAATAAAATGTGTAAATAATCAGTATGTACTCATTTCAAATAATTATTAATTAATCTTTAACTATAATACACAAACAAACACAAGAAAAACCTTCCAATCGATTGTTTACAGTCAGCTCTTACCTGTCTTACGAGTACCGAACGAACGCCAAGCAATCATTTTTCCTAGCACACAGTAAGCCATAAATTTTCATTAGTATCTCTCTTCAACTAATAAAACTACCAAACAGTATAATAACCATTCATTTCTATTCTTTATTCTAACTTTACCTAATGGAGATACCGAGCTACTGACAGCTATAATGAAACATACGTATACGTAACGTAATAATAAAACAAAGAAGAATTCTAAAAAATACGTATTTGTTGGCAGTCTGATTTATTTTATATTAAATGATATCTAATTCACAATTTTTTTACTAAATGTATTGCATGTACTACTCATTTCAAATAATGTATTAAGTAACCATTAACTATAATAAACAAACAAAAAAAAGCTTCCAAACTTCTGTTTACATCCAGCTCTTACGAGTATCGAACGATCGCCAAGCAATCACTTTACACAGTAAGCCATAAATTTTCATTATCTCTCTTCAACTACTGAAACTACCAAACAGTATAATAACCATTCATTTCTATTCTTTATTCTATCTTTACCTAATGTTTTTTTTTTTTATTAAATGTATTGCATGAATAAGTTTTTCAATTTACAGCAATCTTTTACCAATAGAATACTTAAAGCACAAGGGGTAGATGCTGACCAATAGGAGAGCAGGACCTTATGGGGTGACTAGCATCAGGAACCAATGGGAGAGCGGGAGGATGGTGGCGAGTTTACTCAGTTGGCGGCGCGGGAGTTTTAAAATTGTTCTCGGTGGTCCGGGTGAATCTCGGGACTTTACAGCAACAACCTTTCGTATCTTGAAAATTTTTGTATGTAGAGCTGTAAAATTTTTTGTATTTGCTTTCGTATCTCGAATTTTTCGTAAGTTGAGCCTTTCGTATGTCGAGGTACCACTGTATATATAAAGGGGAAAGCAATAGGAAGGTTTAGACGGTGGGGCACAAATCTGTCGTTTGCCATGGCGTATGCTCAACTGCTGCGCCTACAGCTGAATGCAGCCCATGACACAAGATATACATCTTAGAATAAGAGTAATCACTCTAAAAAACTAACTGAAACCAAATTCATGTAATACAAAGGGTTTACATGACACCACGTAACAAACATGCTTGTGCACTGTGTCTCGGCAACAGCATGAAGCAACAACACTGACAACATAATTCCCTAAACCTTCAAATTTCCTCTATATCACCTCATGTTGCATATACTAGTCTTATCTTTTGGTTAGACACTATACATCATCATTCTTAACCTATTCCTGCACCATTCCTGCATTTTGGCTTTGGGCTATTGTTGTCTATCTCTTTGGTCTTGCTTGGTCACTTCTCACTTCTACCAGAGTCTGACTGTTCAGTAGGTTCACTAGACCGTTCACATCACTCTGTACAAGTTCATCATTCTCCCAAAAATCAACCCTTTATTGTTGCTCACTTTCCACACAATGCTGTGTCTTCATTCTAACTCACTTCATTGACTCATTCATCAGCTGTTTCTCTGTTACTTTCTTCATCCTCGTCATCATACACAATAATCTCATCTAGAATGATGTGCTCCACAGCTTGCAAGCTTTCTTTTCATTCATAGAGCTCACTGACTGAGCATTTGACACCATCGTCATGTGAGTATACTGCACATTCTACCAAGTAGCCAGTAATTCAGGTGGCATACTAAATGTGCATAGACAGATGGTTCCCACAGGAATGTAACATTGTTCACACGAACAACATAACTGGTCCCGAAGGGCACAGTGGTCCGCAGAATGCTGGTGGCACTTTTTAAGTGCATTAAGAAGTCCCACAGGACATAACTGTTCAAAAGAACATAGTAGCACTCTTCAAGTGCGTAAGGATTCCTTAAAGGAATGTAAAGGGTTCCAAAGAATGTGGCTGGCATACAATAACATCAAAACAACTGTTGTAATGTCAAGGGCCAAACAACATTCTGAATTTATGGCAGCTTGTGCCACAGGTGGCTAGCATAACATAGCCTACTAATCCTCTTCCTATTGGAGGGGACAGGTATAGTGAATGCTGATACTAATGAATGAAGTGACATCTGTGGTCGTGTGAGGAGAACAGTGGAGGTGGACATTGCAGAGGGGGTCTGGAGGCTCTGATACATGCTATACAATCCCCCACAATTTACTTCTCCAGACATCCTAGCCCTAGACACAAACATTCCTGGCAAAAAACAGCAATTAGGGAGTTCATGTCACAACATATGTTTAAGGTGTTTACTAGGTGTTTGAAGTAAATCCCTTACAATCTCAATTAAAATCAGTCCTAACTGACATACTAAATTAATATTACTGGATATTCCAGATTAATTCTCTAAACGACTGTAACTCATTACAAATACGAATGCATTGCTCCAAATGAACAGTTTCATAAAAGGACTAGCTTTACTTTTTACAAATTTTTGTACACATTTCATTACACTCAACAAAATACTAAACTCAATACTCTCCACTATAGACCAGATTTCAGCAGGTTCAGAGGATGGTGACGACTTGTGTGTTATCCTATCTCCCTGATGCTTCAAGACTCGGTAGTGGATCAATTTCATGTGATTGGCACAAACTTCAGCACCGTTCCACACCTGTAGAATACTGTTACCCTATCCTGCCCTATTAGCTATAGTACACTTACTCCTAGCCTCATCCTGGTTATTCAACTAAGTTACAGCGGCCTTAATATATTGCTCCAGATTACAACTGTATTGACTCTTAAACGCTTCAAATTTCTAGTTAACAGGTTAGTTTATCCCTTACTTCCCCTGACATAAGCAGTTTCCCCATATGCCTTACTCAAGGCATCAGGAATGACCTGAATTTCTAATTCCTCTCTCAAGAACAAAGGTGACAAAGTAATTGTTGACTAGAATGATTTGACCAATTCTTCCCTCCCGCTTCCTCAAAGGTATGTTTGAACCTGTTACAGGAGACATCAACTTGTGGAGATCCCAAATACAAAGACCCGGAAAGCAAAGGGAGCCACCCGTAACAGCGACTTGTATGACAAGAATCAGGCATACTTGGTATCCTAGAGATCAAGAGACACAGTGGAAACCTTTAGATAAGTCAGAAACCAAGGTATAGGAATTTTACTCAATTTCAACAGTAAAACATACAATATGTGTAAGTTCTTCCGCTTTGGCGAAAGACTGGTTGTCTTTTCTTACGACTGTAGTTCGTAAGCATTACTGGTTCCTCTTTTCTTCTCTCCTACGTTGTATCTTAGTAAAGTGATTCTTCTTAGAATAAGGGAGATGATTCAAACGGAGAAGTTGATAACGGTAAAACAACTTTATTTCTCAACTCCATTACAAGAGAGATAGTTCGGTCAGGAGACCGTTCCGTTTGATCACTAGAATAGAACTGAATTCTTAAAGCATCACGTCGATAGCGAAACATTAGCTATCTCAGCGATTCACATAAAAAAGACATACGTAGTCCGCCGGCTCGGAAGTTACAAGTTTCCGGCGCAGGTTAACAGGTCAACCGCTTCCCATGGAAGGTGTTATGAAAAGTTAACAAATTCATGATTCGATGATGTTTTCAGATAAACGTAAACCAGGCTACTGCAGGCATTGCACAGCGTGATCTAGATTTGTGATAGTCACGTAGGACGCTCCTAATTCACCAATGACCCCTCAGGTCATGGATTCTATTTACAGATATATAATTATCTGTTCCAAATAATGTATTTATTACATTAGGCTCAGACAGCTACCATCAAGCCGGGTCGAAAATAAGTTACTTTAAACATGGTTTCTTAGGAGTGTGCTCGTAACATATATTTAGATATAATCATAAGTGATTAAATGCATAAAAAGGTTTTGTTACATACCCCTTTTGGACATATTCATAAATAAAGAGAAATGCATGGAAAATATAGATCCATGTTTGATAATAATGATTTCTGGGCTCAGCTCGTGTCGGCCTATGAAAGGATCCTTAATATCATTCTTTCTAGGTAAAATTAATCTAAAATTACCAGAGAAAAACAAAATTAAGAAAATGTCAGTAAAACTGACTCGCTCACTCTTAAAAAGAAGTGTCGGTATGGTAATAGGGGCGAGTGGGAACACTACCACGAGACATTCACCAATTAGAACTTCCAATCAGAATCCCCACAAGAGAGAGCTGATACCAACGGGCGATGCGGCCGCTACTACTACTACTAGAGGACGCCACGGACAGCAGCGCCCCTAGCGGACATCCTTAATCATTAGCGCTAGCGTTCAGACGCATTTTCTTTGTGCTTGTGCCTTTTACGGGATATTTTATCACCATCATCATGGAACGTTCTGCCATCGCAACGGCTAAGTTAAGTGCCTCATAAGTAATGTTTTACTGTATTTTTGTCTTCCGGGAACCAGTATTTTCCTTCTAATAGGTCATATACGGTTTCCCGGTTGTCTCGTGGCGGCGCCATGCTGCCTCGTTAAGAATTCCCGGTCCTCCATACTGGGGACTTTCTTATACTTATGGGCTTAACTATATTACGTTTCATCGTTTTTTACATCGAGTTTTAGCTAGATTAGCCCATTTACCATTCTCTTAGTTTGGTATTTAGGGCTATTATTATTGTTCCAGCCCAGCATCCCGGCTCTTGCTCTTCATCGGCTATCGCTGGCTCCGAGTAGGCTTCTGTTCCTCGGAACAGTTTGCCTCCTCCTGGGCTTCTTTTTTCTTCTACTAAAAGTGTCTTTTCCATCTTTACGATGTAATTTTATTCTATTTAGGGTGTTAGGCTAGCCTAGGTGCATGTCCCATGTATTGGTACAGCCTGGTTCACGTGGCCCTCCCTCCCACGGTTGTGTTGCTCGCGGCTTAGGCCACTTGCGGTGCACGTGTTCCATCGCACCTTACCCTTCCCCTTCCCTCCCTACCAGGTATAGGGAGGCGCTGGGGGACCCCTTGGTTGTCATGACAACCTCAGTTGCCTTCCTCCTCTCTCTCTGAGGTGGCCAGGGGTTCCTCCCAGCGGGGGGTATAGGGCGACCACTCATAGGGTACCGAGTCTCCGAGCGGGTAGTTGTTGAGACGGGGAGGAGTAGGCCACCCCCCCCCTCTCTCTCTCCCGCCGTGTTACGCCGAGACCCCTCCCCCCCCCCCTTCCCAGTTGCTCAGCCACCTTCCCTTTCTATACGAACGGAGCCTTCCGTCGCAGCCGGGGCACCTTTGGTTATAAGATTACTGGCTCCGCCAGCGGGCGGGGTGGTCACTACTAGTGGTCGGTTGCTTGCCTACTATATCCTTACATCTCTCCCCCGCTACCGGAAGGGAGCTTGCTTCTTACCCGGGCACTCTTCTAGTAGACGGGTGGAAAAAGGTTTGATATTATTGTTATTTTAAGGATATACCCTAATTTTACGATGATTTGTTTAATTTTATTATTCATATGTTTACCATCCCCCGCCATTATTCGTCGTGGTTTCCTTTTACCACCACACCTGGTTGGATTCTATCTCTTGTCTCCGCCGCCAGCGGAGCAATAGCCTAGGACAACCAACCAACCTTGTTACCACACGTATTATGGCGGGGCTCTGGTTTAATCTAACTTTCTCGCTCCGGCACCAGCGGTGAGCAAACCTGTTAGGCTGTAAGTTTGTTTCTCCTGATACTCATGTATCTTTCCACTTACAGGCTACCAACTGTCAGGTCCTTGGGATGCAACGCGACGTTGTACGAACCCCTGCGGCCACGATGAGTGCAGGTCTCACGCTCCTGCCATGCCACGCCATTCAACGATATGATCGTCTGGCACCCGGAAGCCTGCGCCATCTGCTATGACCTAGTCAGTCAGCTGGTGGAGGGGGTAAGTCGATTATAGGCTTCTTTATCAATTTACTAACAACTCTTAGACATAAGTTTGTTAACCCCGTTCCGCCATTAGAAGCTCATCTCACCTTTTCTTTCAGGCTACTGGTGTGAGGGAGGTCGCCCTTGCTACCCTGAAAGCGTGGGTGGGCGGCTTCGGGAAGAACGCCGCCAAAGGCCAGCCTTACATCCTTGACAAGAAGCTGGCCGTCAGATCTTCCCTGCGGGCAAGTCAACAGGGTATGTTGACCCTTGTCCGCAGCCCCTCTCATAGCCTCCATCCAGCAAGATATGCAGCAATCTTTCGGGGTCGTAGCCACACAGGAGTCGGTCCCGGACGTCGCTACCCTGGACCTCAACATCGAGCCTATGGCGGTAGGGGCAGAGGATTTGTTGGTTGAGGTAGGTGTGTCGGGCGCCCAAGGTCTTTCCTTGGGCGTTCCTGGATCTTCTCCTGTCCCTTCTTCAAGCGCTTCTTTCCAAGGCTTTGTGGGATCTGAGACTACCTACCCGCTCTCCCGCTCTCTCTGTACCCCCAAAGGTGAAGGGACAGAGAGAACCGAAGACTCTAACTAAGACGACTTCTAAGAAGTCATCTTCGTCTTCTTCGGCTAAGAAGTCTTCGACTTCTTACGCTGACGCGGTGAAGGCCAAGCCGACTCTTCTTACTCGAAAGAGCTCTAGGAATCAAGGCTTCTAAGGAGAAGGCTCGCGCTCCCTCCGCCGAGCCAATGCCTTCTCCGGCCTTCCCCCGCATCCACTCCGGTAACGCCGGTGGAGGAGCGGGACCCAGCACCTTTTGATTCCCACTGCTTTCTCAGCAGTGGTGATGCAACAGGTGGGCGAGATGGTCGGCTCGCAAGTCTCCGCCTCTGGGGACGAAATTTGAGCAGATGTTCGCACAACTGTCGAGCACTCTGTCTCAATCAGGCCAGTCCATCCAAGATCTCTCTAACAGAGTTAGAGAGAATGAGGACCGAGTAGCTGGGCTCTCTCAGGGTCCCCCCTTCCAGTCTCCCCAGTGCCAAGTGCTGGTATTTTCCAGCTCCCGCCATACGACTCTCTGCCAGCTTTCTCTATGGAGAACCCATGGAGGAGTAGCCGCCTACGCTCCATTTAAGGATGGTATGATCTCTATCCCGGAGTGTGGAACTCGAAGGATTGAGGACTTCGAGTTTTATCCTCCGGGTTTGACGCAGCCTTTCATCGGCTATGCTAGGCTGACCGTAGCGGCTCTTACTAGGGAAGACAAGATCTCTAGGGAGGATGTTCTCTACAGTAGGATCATGCCCAACGGGAATGGGTTCACTGCCTTGAGGACTGGGAGTGCACAAACACCAAGCTCCAGGCCTATAAGAGTCCCTTTCACTATTTTTGCGACGGAAGAGGAGGCTTCTCTTCCGTTCGCCACGAAAATAGTAGAGAGGACTCTTCAGGCAGTCCTCAAGGATGAGCCCATGCCACAGCTAAGGGAGGCGCGGAGTCTACTTCTCCGCTCTTCCCAGCTTTTGGAGAATTGTGGGAGAACTTGCCAGCCACGTTCACGCTTGGCAAGCTTCAAAAACCGGACTGCGCCATGGAACCAGTTCGGCCGAGAAGCTTCCAAGGCTGCCTGTATTCCTTGGATTCAGGGCGGAGTTCGGACCGCGGACCTGCGAACTAGGTTTGGGCAGGTCCCTCAATTCCACTGATCATAAACGGAGATTGCTGCTCCTCATCATATGCTACGGAACCTCTGTTTAAGATCTTGGCCAAATCCCAGCTTCTCAGACAGGTTTGTCAGTACCTGGATGCTTTCGACTTTTTCCTTCAAAGCTAGGGAGGAATTGCCGAAAGCACGTTCTGCAGGAGTGCCACTATTAGGCACGAGCCTAATAGACTCCTGGCTTCTAGCATGTGGGGAGCGGATCTCTTCCCAGAGTCCGCTGTAAATGAAGTACACCACGAGGCTGCTAGGCTCAACCAGAGCCTTAGAGCTAGGTGGGGTATTTCATCCAAGAGGAAGCAAGAATCCGTCCCCACTGCTGGTAAGAAACCAAAGAAGTCTGGTAAAAGGTTCCAGCCTTACCAGAAACACCAGCAACAGCAGCAATTTGTTCAGGCCGTCCCGGTTACCCAACAGGGACAACCTGCTAGTTCTAAACAGAACCAGCCCATCCTCCTGCTGTCTCCTCAATCACAACCTTCGACCTCCTACGCACTCTCGCCGGCCTTCAACCCTACGTATGAAGGTCAGGGGCTACCCTCCCTTTAACAAGCAATCGAGAGTAGGGCGAGAGGCTACTTTCGCCAGCGTGGCGCAGGAAGAGCGACAAGGAGCAGGCAGTTCAGAGGAGGGCGTGGTGGTCAACCCCGCCCATCAACTATGAGGCTCCCCAGGTAGGAGGGAGGCTGTTCCTCTTCTGTCACAGGTGGGGGTTCAGCAACTTGGGCACAGAGCCAAAGTGTCCAAAGGATTGGGTTGGAGTTGGATCAAAGATCCTCCTCCAATCAAATCATTCCGCCAAATACCATCAAAGGAAGTTGACAGATTTACGTCGGAGGAACTCCTTCAGAAAGGAGCTATTGCGAGAGTCAAGCATCTAAAATTTCAGGTCGCTTATTCAGGCGTGCCAAAGAAAGGCTCAACAAAAAGAAGGGTATCTTAGACTTGTCAAAGCTAAACTCTTTCATTCGTTGCGACAAGTTCAAGATGCTTACCCTCTCGCAAGTAAGGACCTTACTTCCGCGTGGAAGCCGTCACATGCTCCATCGATCTTACAGACGCATACTATCATATCCCTATAGCCAGACACTTCCGCCCATTCCTAGGATTCAGGCTAGGAAATCAGACATTCTCATTCAAAGTGATGCCCTTCGGTCTGAATGTAGCCCCCAGGGTATTCACGAAAATAGCAGAAGTGGTTGTGCAGCAATTGAGAACTCAGGAATCATGGTAGCAGCATCCTCGACGATTGGTTGATCTGGGCACCACTGTCGAGGAATGTCTCAAAGCCACCCAAAAGGTAAGTAGTTCACTTTCTGGACATCTGGGGTTCCAGAATTAACAAAACGAAATCCAGACTTACCCCGGAGTCTCGTTTTCAGTGGCTGGGAATCCAATGGGATTTGTCTTCCCACAATCTGTCAATTCCAGTGGCCAAACGGAAGGAAATAGCAAAATCTGTCAGGCAATTTCTCAAATGCAAACAAACATCAAGGAGAAACCAGGAAAAAAGAATCCTAGGGTCCCTTCAGTTTGCTTCGGTAACAGATATCCTCCTGAAAGAGCAAGGCTAAAAGATATAAATCGAGTTTGGGCCTGATCGAGAGCAAAACCAAAACCAATCTCGAGACAAGTTTGTCAGTAATTCCACAGATCCTTCGCAATCAACTCCGTCCATGGTCAAAAGTAAAGAACTTAGCCAAGCGGGTACCCTTCAATATCCCCTTCCAGTGTTAACCATTCACACGGATGCCTCCCTGTCCGGGGTGGGGGGGATATTCTCAGTTCAAACAGGTTCAGGGGACTTGGTCAGTTCAATTTCGCCAGCTCCACATAAACGTTCTGGAAGCAATGGCAGTATTTCTTACTTGAACCGAGACTGCTTCCCCCGAAAAAGTCTCATCTAAGGCTAGTTTGGACAGTGCAGTGGTAGTTCATTGCATCAACAGGAGGGTCCAAATCCAAAGCATGTGAACCATGTCATGATAGCCATCTTTGCCCTAGCAAACAAACACAAATGGCATCTGTCCGCCACTCACCTGGCGGGGGTAAGAAATGTGATAGCAGACGCTTTGTCCCGGTCAGTTTCCTCTAGAATCAGAATGGTCCCTAGACGACGAGTCATTCCAAGTGGATATGCCGGAAGAGTCCCAGGTCTCCAAGTAGTTCTCTTCGCCTCACAAGCGAACCACAAGCTCCCTTGCTATGTGGCCCCCACCTCCGGACCCTCTGGCTTATGCCACGGACGCCTGTCGTTAGATTGGGATCAGTGGAGAAAAATTTGTTTTTCCTCCAGTGAATCTTCTCTTGAAGGTCTTGAGCAAGCTGAGGACTTTCAAGGGAATAGTAGCTCTGATTGCACCGGACTGGCCCAAGAGCAACTGGTATCCTCTTCTTCTGGAATTGGGTCTCCGACCTCAACGGATTCCGAATCCCAAGCTGTCACAATCAGTACAAATGAGGACTGTGTTCGCTTTCCTCAGAATTCTTCAGACCCTAAACTTTATGGACTTCATGAAGTTTGTGGGACTAATAATAAAGATGCTAATATGGATCCACAAAATATCCTCTTCCTAGAATCAGATAAGAGAGAGTCAACCATTAGACAATATGACTCAGCTGTTAAAAAAATTAGCATCCTTCCTGAAAGAATCAAACACTACAACCATGACAGTTAATCTAGCTATATCCTTTTTCAGATCCTTGTTTGAAAAAGGTTTAGCAGCTAGCACTATTACTACTCATAAATCGGCTTTGAAGAAGATCTTTCAGTTAGGTTTTCAGATAGATCTGACTGAATCTTATTTCACGTCTATTCCTAAAGCCTGTGCTAGACTTAGGCCTTCTCAAAGGCCTACTGCAGTTTCATGGTTCTTAAATGATGTCCTCAAACTAGCTTCAGATACTGACAACTCGTCTTGTACATTCATAATGCTTCTTAGAAAGACATTATTCTTATTAAGCCTAGCTTCAGGAGCTAGAATTTCAGAACTGTCGGCTCTATCCAGAGATGCGGGTCAATGTGGAATTCCTCCCCTCAGGAGAAGTTTCTGCTGCTCCGGATCGTAAGTTTTTTAGCTAAAAATGAGGATCCTCTTTGCAAGGTGGGCCCTTGGAAAGTCATCCCACTTCCCCAAGACCCTTCTCTCTGCCCAGTATCAACTTTAAGAGCCTTTCTATCTCGTACATCCTCAAGATCCTCAGGTTCTCTCTTCATGAGAGAAAAAGGTGGTGGTACTTTGTCAGTAAAAAGGTATTAGACACAAATCCTTTACTTCATTAAACAAGCCAATCCTGATTCATTCCCAAAAGCACATGATATCAGGGGAGTAGCCACCTCAATTAATTACTTTCAACATATGAACTTTGAGGATCTTAAAAAGTATACTGGATGGAAATCTCCGACAGTCTTTAAAGTCATTATCTAAAGTCCTTGGAATCTTTAAAATTTTCAGCAGTAGCAGCGGGAAAACATTGTTTTCTCCTGATACGTATAGTAGTCGTAGTACAGATCCAGGTCTCCTTTCTACCTACCTCATCCAACATGCCTCATCCTATCGCCATGCTACTCGGATATCCTAGCCTTAGCCGCTGAAATCATACTAGTGGATTGTCCCTTATTTTTTTGCTAGGGACATCCACACTTTGTACTGATAATGTACTTCAGTGTACCTACCCTTATTTTATGCTAGGGTAGGACACAATGTGTTTATATATTTTGTAAATAATTTATCTAAGTAAATCTATTTTCTTAATATTACACTGCATTATTATAATTTACTAGTTTACTGTAATTTTAAGTACTTTACATTACTAACTTCTTTTATGTTACTGTTTATTTTAAGAATAAGTTAGGCTTAAGTACTTAGTTTATAGTATGCTGTATTTGATTTACTTATATTATATTCCTCATTTTACAACTGCTTTTCATTTGTCCTTTTTTCCCATCTTGTCTGTTTCTCTGGTACTCTTTCATAGGCCGACACGAGCTGAGCCCAGAAAAGGGATTTTGACGAAGGAAAAATCTATTTCTGGGTGATTGGCTCGTGTCGCCCTATGAAACCCACCCTGTATTGTTTACCCCCCCATGCAGGACAAGATGTTTTTAGATTAAGGATGTCCGCTAGGGGCGCTGCTGTCCGTGGCGTCCTCTAGTAGTAGTAGTAGCGGCCGCATCGCCCGTTGGTATCAGCTCTCTCTTGTGGGGATTCTGATTGGAAGTTCTAATTGGTGAATGTCTCGTGGTAGTGATTCCCACTCGCCCCTATTACCATACCGACACTTCTTTTTAAGAGTGAGCGAGTCAGTTTACTGACATTTTCTTAATTTTGTTTTTCTCTGGTAATTTTAGATTAATTTTACCTAGAAAGAATGATATTAAGGATCCTTTCATAGGGCGACACGAGCCAATCACCCAGAAAAGGGATTTTGACGTAAGGAAAAATCTATTTCTGGGCGATTGGTTCGTGTCGCCAGCGAAATATCCTTTAATCCATTATTTCTAAGGTAAATGTACTAACACATACCAGAGAATAAATAAAATAAAGAAAAGGTCAGTACAACTGACTCGCTCACCCTCTAAGAGAGTGTCGGTATGAACACTATGGCGAGTGAGACCACTACCACGAACCGCTTGCCAATAGAAATCTCCCACGACAAAACCCCCACAAGAGGGGAGCCGACCCACAGAGTGGGCAGCAACTACTACTACTCCATCCCATGCTGCCGACTGCTGCGCCTCTGGTGGCCATCCTGAAGTTAGCAGACAATCTTGAGCGATGGGATGGGCAGGGCGGGATTTCGCTGGCGACACGAACCAATCGCCCAGAAATAGATTTTTCCTTACGTCAAAATCCCTTTTCTGGGCTCAGTTCGTGTCGCTGCGCGAAATCGTACCAGAGAAATAGCACAAGATTGTAAAGAATAAAAACAAATAGACAAAAAGGGTCTCAAATAAAAGATAACTAAAATAAAGAAATATAATTGCTAATAAAATATACATATACACAAATGATACAAAGTTAGAAATATTACTTAAATTTAATTTAATGCTAATAATATTTCTAAAATTAACTTAAATTTAACATATATACAGGGCTTACATGGAATATATGTTGAAAACAGTACCTGTGTATAGATATGTACAAAGAACTCAAGCAATTATAACAATAACTTGAATAAAACAAAACAATTCAATAATAATATAAAAGGGAATGTATATGACTTAATATACAAAACCCGTAACCATTGTAAATACTATGTGTCCCCTAGCATAAAAATAAGGGGATCACATCCAAGAGATCATTATATACAATCAATTGTGAGTGACCCTAGCAAAAAAATAAGGGGCACCCACTAAATCATCATAAGAGCAGCTAAGACTCAAGGTAAACGTAGATGAACATGGCAGGTATAGACGAACTGTTGGGTGAGGCAGGTAGAAAGGAGGACTGGATCTTCTACTAAAGATTAAGCAGAGTCGGGGGAAACTATGTTACCGCCGCAACTGCTGAAAATTTCAGAGCTTCCAAGGACTTTAAGTAATGACGTTTAAATACTGTCGGCGATTTCCATCCATATATTTTTTCAAGTCATCGAAATTCATATGCTGGAAATAGTTAATTGAGGTGGCTACTGCCCTGACATCATGTGCTTTAGGGAAGGAGTCAGGATTGGCTTGCTTAATAAAGTACAGGATCTGCTGCCTGATGCCTTTAATAGATAAAGTACCACCTTTTTCTCTCTTAAAGAGAGGACCCGATGAGGATGAGGAGGTCCTGGACAGAAAGGCTCGTAAGGTCGATACTGGGCAAAGAGAAATATCTTGTGGAAGGGGTACAACCTTCCATGGTTCCCACCTCATCAAAGGATCTTCATTCTTTGCTATAAAACTACGTTCCGGAGAAAGTAGCACTTCCCCTGTGGGAAGAAGAAAATTCAACATGATCCGATCCCTGGATAATGCCGACAGTTCTGAAATTCTAGCTCCTGAAGCCAAGCTTAATAAAAATAGAGTTTTTCTTAAGAGCATTATAAATGAACATGTGTCATTATCAGTTTCTGAAGCCAGCTTTAGAACATCATTTAAGAACCACGATACTGACGTAGGCCTAACAGAAGGTCTAAGTCTAGCACAAGCCTTGGGAATAGACGAGAAGTAGGAGTCTGTCAAGTCTATATTGAAACCAAATTGAAAAATCTTTTTCAAGGCTGACTTGTTTGTCGTAATAGTGCTAGCTGCTAAGCCTTTTTCTAAATAAAGACCTGAAAAAGGATATAGCTGAATTGATTGTCATGATTCTAACATCTGATTCTCTCAGGAAGGTTGCTAACTTTTTTTGACTGCAGCATCATACTGTCTCAAGTTGAATCTCTTTTATCAGATTCCAAGAAGAGAATATTTTGAGGATCAATATTCGCATCTCTTTTAGCTGCAAACTTCATGAAATCCATAAAGTTAGGGTTTTGAGAATTCCTGAGGAAGCGAACACAGTCTTCGTTTGTACTGACTGGGAGAGCCTGGGATTGGGAATTCGAAGAGGACGAAGACCCAGTTCCAGAATTAGGGGGTACCAATTGCTCTTCGGCCAGTCTGGGGCTACTAGAGCCACTTGACCCTTGAATGTCCTGAGTTTGTTCAGTACCTTCAGGAGAAGATTCACTGGAGGAAGACATAAATCTTCTCCCAGTTGTTCCAGTCTAGGGCCAGGGCGTCCGTGGCATAGGCCAGAGGGTCCAGGTTGGGGGTTGGGGCCACATAACATGGGAGTTTGTGGTTCGCTTGAGATGCGAAAAGAGATCCACTTGTAGACCTGGAACTCTCTGAAGAATCCATTGGAACGAACTGTTGTCCAGTGACCATTCCGACTCCAGAGGAACTGAACGGGATAGGGCATCTGCTATGACGTTTCTCACTCCAGCTATATGGGTGGAGGAGAGGTGCCAACTGAACTGTCCGCCAGGGGCAAGATGATGGCTACCATGACATGATTTAGATGACGTGATTTGGAGCCTCCCCTGTTTATACAATGGACTACCACTGCGCTGTCTAAGACTAGCTTTATGTGGGAGTTCATTGGCGGACGTAACCTTTTTAGAGTCAAGAACACTGCCATGGCTTCCAGTACGCTTATATGAAAGCTGACGGCAACTGGGGTGACCAGGTTCCTTGAACCTTCTTGACTGAGAAATATCCTCCCCAACCGCTTAACGAAGCGTCTGTGTGGATGGTAATCCCCGGAGGAGGAAACTGGAAGGGGTACTGATATTGACAAGTCTTGACTTTTGCCCAAGGGCGTAGACGATTCCGTAGAATCTGAGGGACTGAGGATAATTTGTCCCTGGACCTGACATTTGCTTGTGAGCGCCAGATTCTGGTTAAGTCTTTCAGTTTGGCTTTCATCAAGATGTTCGTCACTGATGCAAACTGAGAGAACCCAGAATTCTTTCCTGGGTTCTCCTTGATGCAAGTTTGTGTCCTAGAAATTGCTTTACTGACTTCGCTATTTCTTTCCTCTTGGCTGATGGAATCGACAGAGTATGGAGGATAG
This sequence comes from Macrobrachium nipponense, assembly GCF_015104395.2. Taxonomy (NCBI): domain Eukaryota; kingdom Metazoa; phylum Arthropoda; class Malacostraca; order Decapoda; family Palaemonidae; genus Macrobrachium; species Macrobrachium nipponense. The sequence goes on along the minus strand of NC_061094.1, from coordinate 25,479,323 downwards.
ATTCCACTGAATGCCCAGCCACTGGAAGTTTGACTCCGGAGTGAGTCTTGATTTGGTCCTGTTTATCTTGAAGCCTAGATATTCCAGGAACCGGATTACTTCCAGTGTTGCTTTGTGGCATTCCTCGACTGTTGGAGCCCAAATTAGCCAATCGTCGAGATACGCTACTACCATAATCCCTTGCGATCTTAGTTGTGGGACGACCACTTCCGCCAACTTCGTGAACACCCTGGGTGCTACGTTGAGGCCCGAAGGGAACTACCTTGAAGGAGAATGCCTGCTCTCCTCTCCTATTCTTTGAAGGCCCAGATTCGGGCCGAAAGGTGTCTTGCAATAGGGAATATGATAGGGTATGCGTCTGTAAGATTCGATAGAAGGTGGTGGACGGCCCCACGGGGAAGTAAGGTCCGCACCTGCGAGATGGTGAGCATCTTGAACTTGTCGCAGCGAAGGTGGCCAAGTTTTTTTTTAAGCGGGACAAGTCTAAGATTACCCTTCGTTTTTTTGTGAGCCTTTCTTTTGGAACGCTGAATAAGCGCCCTTGAAACTTTAATCTGTTGACTCTCGCTATAGCTCCTTTCCTGAAGGAGGTCCTCCGCATACTCCTCAATTCTTTGGATGGAAGTTGGCGGAAAGGTTCCTGGGTGGGGGCGGATTCGCCACCCAAGACCAACCCAGGCCTTTCGACACAATGCTTTGTGCCCATTTGCTGAATCCCCACCGGTGGCGGAAGAGAAATAGCCTCCCTCCTACCTGGAAGTCCTCATTGGTGTTGGTAGACCCTCCCGCGGCTCCCCTCTGAAGGTTTTGTTTTTCCTCTATTAAGGGACCCTCCCATTCCCCGATTCCTCTCTGACGAAAGGATCGACTTACCTCCTGCCTCCCTTACCAGAGCGGTCCATACTTCTGAAAGGCCTGGCCTTCGAAACACTTGGTTGAAGGCTGGGGAGACAGCGGTAAGAGGTGGAGGGTTGAGGCTGGGGGAGAAATCACATAAATAGGCTGTGATTTTGAGCCTTGGAGGTAGAGGGTTGGGCTGCCTGCACCAACAGAACGGCTGAAACAGGCTGGGCAAACCGTTGCTGTTTCTTTTGGTAAGGCTGGAAACGTCTGGGTTTCTTCTGAGCCTTACCCCTGACAGCTTGATCTTGGCGTCTCTTTGCCGTGAGACCCCAACAAAGATCCTTAAGGCTTTGGTTCAAGCCTCATAGCCTCTGCCTGGACCTCCCTTTACCATTGCCATCTGGGAAGAGGTCTGCTCCCACAGATGTTTGATGAAGCAAACTTATTGCGTTCATGCCGAATAGTTGCTTCTTGGAGGGAACATGTTCCGACAGTTTGTTCTGGCTGTGGCAAACCTCGAACAAGTCAGACTGCACCGTTTGAGTCAGTGACTTGGGTGATTAGCTTGAACAGTGGCTCGGAACCATAACGAAATGGTAGCCACCTCCTTCCGTCATGGCCATGGTATTGAGAGACCTGCCAGCTAGACTGGCATCCAACCTGCTGAATGAGTAAATATGGAGTCTAGGCAGCTTCTCACCAACTGTCCATAGCACAGTCCGGTTTGAGTTTGCCCGCAGAAAAAGTGTTGGCAGGTTCTTCCACAAATCTCCGGTTGAGGAAGTAAAGGAGATGTAGGTTCCGCTTCCTTAGCTGCGTAACGATTCCCCCTTTCTGGGCCGCGGGATAGTGAGTAGCAATCTCGTCAGGAAAGGAAGCGGAGACCCTCTTCCATTGTGACGATGTAAAGGACTCTTAACGGCTGTATCTTCAGTGTTGAACAGTCCATGTCCTCTAAGCACCTGAGCCCATTCTCTTTGAGCCTGGGTCTCGTGAAAGAGGACTGTCGCTTTAGGGGACCTTACCATATCGCGTCCATGGCAGCGGCGGTGAGCCTGGCGAGCCGATGAACGGAGGCTGGAGATCTTACGGGTAGAACTCCGAAGTCCTCAATCCTGCGGTTCCACATTCCGGGATTAGAGATAAGACCGTCTTGGAAGGGGGGGTATGACGCCACTCTCCAGGGATGTTCAGCTGAACGGATGCCAGAGGAGCATATGGAGGCAAATCTGAGGTATCCAGGTTGCCTAGAGGTGGGGGAGAAGCTAGCGGAGCGTGGCTCCAGTCCGGCGATACTGTTGCCTGCGGAGTTGATCCTATCAGACAACCCGGGAGAACCTCTGTTCCATACTGTTCTTGAGAGACCCAACCAGACCCCCATGATGTTGCAACAGGCCAGCATTGGGATCAAAGCCGGAGCTGTGCGGAGGTGGATGGGTAGCTCTGAAAAGGAAACTCAAAGGAAAGTGACCGGAACGGTGACTCCGCTCGGAGTGTGCGATCTCTCCTTGGAGGATTCTACTCCTTGAGGATTTGGAGAGCCGGACCTCCCCAGAAGCTCTAGACCTCTCTGCTCCGGGGTTGTAGCCGGAGACTTGCGAGATGTTGCCGCCGACACGTCTTTTTAGACGCCGACGACGTTCTCTTCTCGAGAGAGTTAACCGCTTGTCTTTAACCTTAGGTTAACCGAAGCATCAGGAGAAGTATAAAGTCGGCTCCTGTAAAGCCTTGGAAGGAAGCTGGAGTGTGCAGGAGAGAAGACCAGTGGCGCTCAAGGGAAGCCCTTGGGCGTCTCCAACGTTACTCACCTCGGACTCAACAGGTCGTCAACACCTACCATGGGCTCAATGTTAAATCCAGCGTCGCGACTTCCGACGAGATGTCTGCCCTGGCATCAGTCAAACGAAAAAGCGGCGAGTGCTGTTGAAATCAGCGCAAATAGTCGGCCCGCCTCTGTCTTGGGTCGACGTAGCCGTTGAATTGCCGCCGGGGAAAGATCAGGACCGCCAACTTCTTTTTCAGTATTGTAGGGATGACCCTGACGGCGTTCTTCCCAAAACCTCCGACCAGGGCCCGCAGGGTACGCCAGTGCGGTGTCTCTAACAGCCGGGAGCCTGGAAGAGAGGGTACTTGTTAGTTTTTTAGAATTAAACTTAAAATTAAACCAAGACAAGGTTAGCTTTAAAATTATAGAGGATGCGAGATCCCATTAAAATCAGTTTTAATATTGAAGATAAGTTAAAATTAAACTTAAAGACTATAAAGTTGTAGGGATTGGCTAACGGAGTTGGAAAAAATATTTACCCACGTTAAGAGTGCTCACCAGATCATAGCAAATCGGCATGTCTCTGGATACCAGACTTGGAGGTTCCCGTGCGGAGTCGCACAGGCGCATGGGACGGACAGACTTCATGCCACAGGGGCCTGGAAGCATAGGCATTGCATCCCGGATGCTCCACCGTGGTGCGTCTGTAAGGAAAAGGACACATGAGCATCCTAAAAAGATATCACTTACAGGCTAAAGTTTAAAAGAACTCCGTGCATGCCGGAGCGCGAAAAATTTCGGGCATACACCCTCCCTTATCGCCTGAATGTCTATAACAACGGAGAGATCCGGTGTGAGCATGCAATGGAAGGGGAGGTTTAATATAGCTAAATTAAACTTAATTATTTAAATTAAAACTAAACTTAACCTAAAAAATGGACGTACGACTAAAGTCCGGTTGCGCGACGGAGCGTGACGCGATATAGCGCGACGGAGTGGTTAGTGCGAGACCAACTGTATGCCGCAGTCGCCCGTCCGGGTGTGTGAACTAGCACCCCTTCCACGTGGATGCCGGAGCTCCGGTGAAAAGAGCCCCAATAAGGGGGAGGATAAGGGCGATGAGGGCAAACGACGTGAGCTAGCAACGGAGCGATGGAGTAACGACGGAGGGGGGGGGGGGATAAGGCCAGTCCCCAACCCCCCTTGCCTCCTGAGCGTTTACCGAGAGGCTGGAGAGGTCGAGTCCCAGTCTGTGGTCTGTTTACTCGTCCCCCTATCCCTCAGACTAGGGGGAGAGGGGAGGCAGAGGCTCGGGTATGTAGAGCGAGCGTGGGGCAGACAACCCTCCCCCGGCCCTATGAAGAGCGGGAGGAGGGGAAAGATGACGGGACAGGCTGTCTGGCTGCTCCGTGATTACGTAGTGGACGGGAGCGGTAACAAGAGATAAATGAAACAATAAAGCTAGGATACACAACGGAATGATAGCGAGATCTATAGAGAAGCACACCGAACTGAAGAGCGGAAAGCACATGAATCAATGGTCAAAAACCTAGGCTAGGTGAAGCCAGAAGCCGTACACTAACGAAAATAATACATGATAAACAAAAATCACTAAATAAAGAAAGAAAATACAAAAAACAGAGGAGAAAAAATCCAGGATGGTGTAAGGACTAACCCGAAAGAAAGTTACCACTCAAAGCTAGCCCGGGCCGATACTAAGAGCTGTGCTAGGGTCTGCGAGGGAAGAAGATGACTACGCAAGGTGGAAAAGACATGCATGGCATGACATAAACCCCGGATAGGCTGTACCTTAAAATAAAATAGGATAACAAATAACAGAGCGTAATCAAGGTAGGGAAGGTTCTGGGTATGGAAGACAAGAACGAACCCGCCACGAGGCAGAACCATGCTTGCCATGCTTTCAGACCTAGAGCTCGTATTTATACCTAAAAAACGGCAAATACTACTCAAGGCCGGAAAAACACCCAAATAGCAATAAAATATTGAGTACTTAATTAGTGGCTGCAATGGCTTTGTACGTCCATGATGAATAAATCCAGTAAAAAGGGCACAAAAACCACAGAGCAAAAAAGGGCACGGTATACGCTGCTGCGCTAACTGAAAGGATGGCCACCAGAGGCGCAGCAGTCGGCAGCATGGAGGAGAGTAGTATTGGATGACCACTATGGGGGTAGGCTCCCTCTTTTGGGGATTTTGTAAGTGGGAGTTTCTATGGCAAGCGGTTGTGGTTTAGTGAGTGGTCTCACTCGCCAGAGTGTTCATACGACACCCTCTTGGAGGGGAGCGAAGTTCAGTTGTTTACTGACCTTTCTTATATTTTATTATTTTTTGGTATGTGTTAGTACATTTACCTTAGGAAATAAGGGAGATATTAAAGGATATTTCGCGCAGCGACCACAAAACTTCCCGAGCCCAGAAATAAATTTTTCCTTCGTCAAAATCCCTTTATTAGTACAAAAAAAATCCAAAGGTTAACATGTATAACAGAAGATTATGGTAATGTAGGTACCCGATTAGGAAAAGCGGTTATGGTAAAATACAAACATGCTCAGGATAATGTTAGCAGTACTTGTCACTCTTTGTAATATATACTTGTATATATATAATTATTACAATAGTATGATAGTATAAGTGTGCAAAGATATAGATTCCAGGTACGTTACACGCATCCAATATTTAATACACAGGGCTTCACTACCGACTGTAGCGTGGGAGGAGTAGTAGTAGTTGATTGCCCACTCTGTAGGTCGGCTCCCCTTGTGGGGGTTTAGTTCGTTAGGAGAATTACTATTGGTAAGAGGTCGTTGGTAGTGGTCTCACTTGCCCCGTGTTCATTACGCCGCCATCTTGGAGGGTGAGCGAGTCAGTTATACTGACCTTTTCTTTATTTTATTTTTTCTCTGGATATGTGTTAGTGCATCTACTTAGAAATACTCGGATTAAAAGGGATATCGATGGGGGGGCGACCCGAACAAATCGCCCAGAAATAGATTTTTCCTTACGTCAAAATCCTTTTATGAGTACAGTATTATTTATATCTTACATTGGGCTAAATATTTTATTAGGTGCCCGAAAGATACTTTTAACTGTTCAAAATGCAAGGCTGGAGTTTTTTTGTACTACAATTGCCAGCGTACAAGGGGACCCGCTTTTTTTTTTTCCACAACAACACAATTCGACATTTTCATTGCACCAGGTGAAATGGCCAGTTTAAGTCGGCCCGAATGTATACGCTTTTAACGCAACAGGAGTTCGTGACGCGAGCCAAAACGGTTCCTTGAAGATCCTTCTGTGTCCGCTCAACTTACACCAAGCAAAGATGTAACGGCGATAATCAATATTGCCGGAAAGCCAAACACGGCAGCAGCACGTAGTAACGAAGATTTTCTCCTCCTGCATAAGGCGGTAATCGTGGTCAATCTCAGCCAGTTGCGTCAAACGCTGAGCCACCGCGCGTTTTTTGTATGGAGAGGTAAGTGATGGAGATAATTGTAGTCGCCCAGGTGTAGTTCGCAAAAGAATGTCTTCTCAAGTATTTGTTGTTGACCCTCTGACTGTGTAGTTTGTAGATTCCTTTACAGCCATAGACGCGACAAAGACTTGGGATGGGCGGTGGTCCGTCGGGCATGACACTTGAAAACCATCTTGTCGTCTATCGGATCCAGGAAGCGTTAATTATTCTGTAATTGAACGTAATACTGTTAAAAGGGATAAGTTTCTTCAGACAACCTTGCGTGTATGGAGAGAAGAGTCATTTAGAACTAGCTAACCACACGAATCAATTAATAGGATAGAATTCAAAATGAGTCAGACTGATATAAATTTATTATTCATGGCTTCTGAACACGTGAGGGAGTATATCTAAGCTTTATGACTGTAAATGATTTCCATCAGGAGAACAATAACTGTCCCGTCAAATTGGATATTAATGGACTTGAGTTATCGTCATGAAAGTTGGAAACGGTTGCTATTTTGTGTATGATGCCAAGCATCGAAGAATCAAAAGGGGATAGTGATCATAATCTTAAAATTTTCAACGGACTGATATTAGCTATATGGGCGTCTAAAAAGGAATATAACTATTTTCTCCCCGTCCATTCTCTAAAGTTAAAAGTCTAGATCAGTAAGAGGCATAAGGTGTGGAGATAACACACCATTTGTGGCTAAGTAATGGCTTCTACATAGTCTTTGATTCTCAATAAAATGTGATATTTTGATACCGGATATGATCTATTTTTCGAACTATAATAAGATAAACGTAGCCAGCCAGGTGTTGAACTTCCATAATTGATTCGATATTACCTAGAATGTCGTTCACAAAAACTCATTACTATTGATTGATGAGGATAACTGGCCTTGCGGAAGTTCGGACCAAAGCTAATCGGTTGTGTGTTGCAAAAACTCCATCTTTTATTTTGATTATTTCATCTTAAGGCGATTTGAAATTCCTAAGTCTAAACTTGCAACAGATCCCAAGATGCTGTAGTCCAGCAAAAAATAAGCGGGTTGCTACGTTCGAGAGTATTGTGCCGCACAGAATACATCAGCAAGTCCCAGCAAGTTCCTCTGGCCCAGCGGTTTTATTTTGCAAGTCGTAGATAACATTCCGCGACGCTAGGGTTGAGCTAGCGAAATCTCTGAGTTAGGCATTAAAATAAAACGTTGGTGCATTTCCTAACGAAAAAGCAAACCTCAAACAGGTCGTTCTTTAGGTTAAGGACGTCTACTCAGGGCAAAAAGAATCGAATTGCATATCCACTTCTATGACATGTACTCGATGTAATAAAAAATGTCTTCGGTTTCTTTACGATATAGTGCCATGATTAAATTCTATTTCTTTCGTTTTTAGGAGCTTCTTTCCACACGACAAAGATGTTCTGATACGAACAATATTCACTACTAACAATAACAGCTTCATTTTTGGAAAACCTGTAATGAGTAAAAAATATATGGTAATAAATCAGATTAAAGAATATGTTTACATACAAATATGATAGATTATATTATATATAAATTAAATTATACAAGTTTCATAAATACAACCATTTACCCTCACTCCCTCACCGTCTTTAGTTTCTGATATGTGCCAATGAACGATTCTCATATCAGTGGGTTTGGGATACGTTGACCCTAAATCTATTGGCTAATGTTTCAAAATGTTAAAAGGGCTTCAAACTAGCGTGTCAGTGGAATTTAGGACCTTTACGTACATATACTTTGTATGTATACCTTATCGCCACGGCATATTTCTAGTTGGCCTAGCATTTTCAGATTTTCTTTTCATTATAATTTGTTGCTTCTTCTAGATTATTACGAAGTATATTATATCACTTATGCTTGGCATCCATAACATCTTTAGGAGGATTGATAAATCTGGGTTGTAGCGTTATACCATGGAAAGGTGTTCTAGCTGGGATACCGTACAGTGCTAGTTGCGGTATCATTTTAATAGACACAGATAGAGTGATTAAGTGTGCTTAGTACCGCAGTATGGCAATGTCCCAGTTGGGGTCGTCCCCCTAAAGGGTGACCCTTAAAAATGTTTAAACCTTACGATTTGCCCTTTCCACTCAGCCATTAACTCTGGGTGTAGTCATGGTATGATTTTCTTATGCAAAGGAATTCACACAAGGGAGTTAAGGACATTATTATTGAAACTCCCCGCCCGAGTTGATATGATTTGTGTGTGGAATCCATGTTTACTAATGTAGCACTTTGTAAAACTTCCTAGGCAACTCGACTGCGGTTTTGTTTTAAGCCTATCAGTTCTGTATATCGAGTCAAGGGTCTAGATTACTCGGAGGTGCTTATTTCCTCTGTCGACTCGTAAAACCCTCGTTAATAAATCTAAGTGTACTCTTTCAAAGGGTTGTTGTTCCGGAACGGCATACAAACCTCGGTCCTTTTACAATAGGAAGGTACTCGCGGCAGCTGGATAGGTCGAAAGCTTTGAACAAGGGGTTCGGTAGGTAACTGCTTGTCCGACAGGCAGCCGCTTTGCCGCGCGCGACTGGGAAGTGTGTAAACAAATTCACTTGCTTTCGGCCTGCTGGCGTGTTAGACGGTATCATCGCTCTTTGCCCGCTCATCGCGTTGCTTCGCACATGGTTGGTTTTTCTTTTTCTATTATCTAGTGAAACTTTAATGTAAGTACAACATTTAATATTTATTTTCATGAATTCAATTGTGAATAAAGGATCTTCGGTCTCCACGCCCTCCGAATTACCGAGTGCCGGAGACTGAAGGGCGTAAGTGCGGGAATTCATTTTCCAGAAAGAGACTCGTATTGTGTAGCTCGGTGCCTAGGGCGGAAGAGCGCTCGCTCCGAGAGCGTAATTCTGGTTGGAAAATTGTAGATGGAAAAATCGTTAAGTACAGTGCTCTTTTCATTTATATTTTTTGCCTGGGATGCAGTTGCGAGCGAATGCGCTTCGGCACGAAAACTTCATTCTGCTATGGAAGTGGAAATCGCAAGACAGTATTCTCTTCATTTTCATAATATTTTTTGATTGTAGCATACTCATTTGGATCAGTTTCCGCTCCACCCGGAAATTGATCCTTTCCCTTTTTAATGGAATGAAGTTGAAAATCGCAAGTGCAGTTCTTTTTCATTTCATATTTTATCGAGATGCATTACTTTACGTGGATCAATGTTCCGCTATTTCCCGGGGATGGATCCTTCCCCTTTTTATTTTGTATGGGGGGGGAAAGTGACAATCGCAAGGGCAGTATTCTTTTCATTTCATTACTATTTTGATGCATCAGTTCATTATGGATAAAGGTTTCCGTCATGATCGGGAATGGATCCTTTTACCCTTGCGCTCGTACCGAGGCGCAAATTGCGCTCGATCCGAGCACTATATTCATTGTTGAAGTGAATCGTAATGCAAGATTCTTTTCATTTTATTCCTTTTATATTGATTGCATCAATATTTATTTGGTTAAGTTCAGCCTCAGTAGGGGAATTGATCTTATGCCCTTGCATTCGGCTTTGCCGAGGGCACGATTGCTACTTCGGGCTTCTATTATTTATTGTTGGGTACATGGGTGCTGTGCGGGGGCTGGGGAACAAGAATCCTCCCCCACCCCCCCCCCCCCCCCCCCCCCCCCCCCCCCCCCCCCCACCCCCCCACCCCCCCCCGCTCACTCCCCACAGATGGCCCTTTCCCTTCCAGGGGGGAGGTTATCTGGGTTTCTTCTCCTCGCCGGATCCGTTTCGAGCGCGTGGAGGGCGCTCGGTGCCCGATGGTTACAATTGTATTCGGGGTCTTCCGCTCGTTCGGGTGGGGCTGCACCCTCCCGCGCCGAGTGGGACTTCCCCCCACTAATCACTACTACTGTTATTTCCGCAGGTGCTAATTGCCACGAGGGTGGACCTTGGTGAGGTAGGCGTCCTTTCCATTTGACAGGGGGCGTGGTAGTGTCCAGGGGAGCCGATTCTATGCGGGCTTACTGGCGGGTCACCCATGGAGTGGTGACCACGCTCCAGGTGACGAACGTCCCTCCTCACCTGTTGTACTGCCTCACGTAGAGGTAACAGTCTCTGCATACAGCCGCTGTGAAGTGCCGTTCCCGTAACGAGAGGGGGGCGTGCCGCGCCGCTCGTGGTTGCGCGCTGCCGCGACCACACTTCCGCGCCTAGAGCTCGCCCCTGGACCTGCCGCCCATGGTACCAGGATGTGCTGGCTGCTGCTCCACTTACTGTGTTTCCGGTGCTGCCTGCCGTACCTGCCGATTCTGTGGCTGACTGATCCATGCCGGTGATGCGTTGGCTGTCCCTGTTGCGGGTGCTGCGCGGGCTTTGTCCCTGCCGTTGCTGCCGCTGGCTTGTCACTGCCGTTTTGCTAGTTGCTTGCTGTGGCCTGCTGTCCTGAGATGCCATACCTGCTGACGTCGTCCCTGTTCGTGGTGTGTGACTACCCCAGACTTTGGGTCTGTCTGTACAGGTTGCGTCGGGCCCTGTGGCTTCGGCTAAGCAGCCCCGGCTCCGCCCTGGATAGCCGATCTTACGTCTGTCCTGAGGAAGCTGACGAAGAGAAAGAGGAGGAAGGTGCGTCGTCGTCGTATTCATCTGCTTCATCGTTCGGCTGCCGCCCTTCCCCTTCGACTTCTAAGGCTTACAGCAGAGGAAGAAAAGGTTGCCTCCTACCTCTAAGAAAGTCTCCCTCGGGAGCTTCTCGGGACCCGTCTGACCTCGGTGGGACGGGAGGGTTCCTTCCGATGGTCCTCCTGCTCCTTCGGGGAAGCGGGGCCCGTCTCTTCTTCCGCAAGAAGCAGACTACGGGGACCAGGGTGGGGTACCGGCTAACAACGTACTCCTCGCCCTGGTGGCAGTGGTTTGCCAGCATCAGGGTCCTCTCGGCCTCCGTTCACCGGGAGGGGTACCGAGTGTACGGTCGCCATACCAGCGACCGTTTGCAGCCAGGAAACCAGACCTCTGGCACGATCAGCGTAGGTCACGGCACGAGGGGCGGAAAAAAAGAAAAAAAAAAAAAAGAAAAAAGAAGAAAAAAATCCGGAAAAAAGAACAAAAAAAAGAAAAAGGAAAAAGAAAGAAAGAACAAAAAAAGAAAAAAAGAAGAGAAGACACAAAAAGAAAGAGAATGAAAAAAAAGAGAAAAAATGAAGACTGGTGACAGCCGCTCACGCGATCTCACCAGACCAGCCTCGATCTCGGCGACAGCTGGCTACCCGGGGACCGTGACGGTCACGACGGCCACGGGCTGAGGCTGGGAAGAGGTCCCCCCCGTTACGCCGGTGCCAGCCCACGGTGGAACCAGCGACGTGACGTGCCGTGTTGAGGACAACACCGGTCTCACGGACAGTGGAGGCTGGCAGGTCGCCTGACCGTCGCTCTTCACATAGAGCGATCGGGTTTTTTTTAACGGAACCAGCACCAGATCTTCTGACACTCGAGATCGTGGCCCATTGTGCTCAGTCCAGCGTTCTCACAGGCGAGACGGTTCGACCAGGACCCTGAGCTCGTTCGCCACCGCGGGGGACGGATCGCCGCAGCCCTCCAAGCCTGTGGTTCTGCAGCGATCGCGAGTGAGGGAGCGTCCAGGTCCTGCCTCTCCCGTACCCAACCTCCTCGGGTTACCCCGGGAGGAGCGATGAGGTATTGAGGTACCTGTACGTGATCGTGAGGGCGTGCGCCCCTATGATCCCGCCAAGACGCCCTAAGTGCCAGCACGTTCTTGGACAGGCCCAGGACGTATGCGCATAGTGGATGGACGGAAGACCGAGAGGGCTGTCGCTGTTCCCCCTTCTTAGGAGGAAGGTTCTCGGAATATGCTCTTGTTCGAAGGGCTTAACGGTCCCTATCTGCCAAGTTGCTGTTGTACTTCCGAGATCCAGAGGAACTTGCCGAGGTTATGTGCTGATTCTCAGCACAACGGACCTAGGGGAAGGCTCGCGCTCCCACCAGCCGAGCCACTACTCGGCTCGAGTCGTTTTGGGGACCGGAGAGGGAACCCAAATCGAAGGTGGGTCTGCCCTGCGATCGGAACTTGACGACTGTGTTGAACAAGGTAGTCTCTCGTCTCCAGACAAGAAGGCGCTCAGGTTCTGGCGGTCGAACAAGCTACTTCCCACCTCCTCTACTGCGGACAGAGGAGTTTTTAGTTGTCTCGGGACACCGTATTGAATACCCCTTCGGTAATCCTGAGAGGTTCGACCTCGACGGAGGACTGGAATGAGTCGGAGACGGTATCGGCTCTCTTCCTGTCAAGGGTGTCGATTCAGCCCCACCCAGACGACGTTCACAGTGGCGGCAGACCCTACTACAGTATGAGTTCGTAACCCTCTCGGGGAAAACGTTCTTCTCCGACGATACGTTGTCCCAGGCTCTGAGAGGCCATCGCGTAAGGGGCCAATGGCTGTCCTTTGTCTCTCCCAACTGCTAGTTCCGCTGGGGAAGGCGAAGCAGTATCCAATTCTCCCCCATTCCCTCTCTCCTACGGCTACGAGGAAAGGGGAGGGATCTACAGAGATTTCTCTGTAAGATGCCACGTTAGGGGGAAACCTCTCAGGAGGACCGAAGGGGTATTCAAATTACGAGGTCCCGAAGACACGTAAAAAACGCCTCTGTCGCAGATAGAGGAGGGGAAGTAGCTGGTCGATCCGGCCCAGAAACTGAGAGCGCCTTCTTTACCGGAGACGACACGACGCATACCCTGGGTCAACACAGGCCGGCAAGTTCCGATGCGGCAGGACTCCCACAGTCGATTTGGGTCCTCTCGGTCCTACCTGACGTTAAGCCCCGGTCGGTTGAGGAGGGATCCTGCCCCTTCTCGATTTTACGGGAATCGAGAGGGACCACCAGCCGATATCGTTTGACGAATTCGGGGGGGTTTCGCAGAGTGCTTAGAATCTACGGATTTCTAGCGCACTCAGAGGTTCGAGCTTGTTACTATCTCCAAACACTTAGGCGAGAGGCACGGTCCAATGTGAGGAGAATCCCCGATAATTGTTACACGATAATCGGAACCTCGCTTATGCTCGAATTCCTGTAATTTATAGCATTTGAAGAAGACTGCTTGCTGAAAGAAGAGTATCTCACAGGAGGCGAGTAAACCGGAATAGAGAAGAACGGACTGGGAAACTTCAAGTTGGCTTGAAACTATCGTCTTCGGTAGTTTGTTCACCATTGAAGCTTTCCTTGGGAAAGAATTTCCATTCACTCTCTGACTAGAGAACGAAGGCGGTCCGATCTCCAATCTATTCTCATTCCTCGAGGGGAAAAGAATTAGATGGAGGTCGTTGTACAGAAAACTACAAATATAACTACGTTATATTACCCTCGCGACATGATTCTAACAGTTGGAATTGTCCGGGGGTAGGGGCAATACCGTAGTTAACCCTACGGTTGTTACCGAGACGAATTGTATCGTAATTTAACTGCATCGGGGTTGCCTGCAACTCCCAGCAGTTATTCAGTTTCGATTTTAGATACTTGGGGTATTGTCATGACAACACCAAATAGCTTTTGTATGATTACGAAAATCCGTTTCGTTTAAATATAATGCTCGAGCGGTATTATTTTTGCTCGATGGTTCTAGACGAACGGCATTCCTTCGTGGATAATGGATTACCTGGCAACTCAGGATGACGAGTCACCGAGAGCTATGCGTATGAACTGCCTGATAGAGGCTCAGTATCAAGGCCAGGTCTCGGAGATGCACGGTCGGTTACGTCTCTCTCTCCCCTGGTTTGATTGACTACCGAAACCGATCTCTTGCCCAACAATTCGAAGGACTTAGGTTCTCTGATTAACGGGGATCCGCAATAATGAAGGACCATCTACTGCTGGACTCCGATTTCATCGCCTTCGACATTGCGAGGAATTTTCAACAGAGATATCTCTTGGACTCTTTCACTTTCTGTTTCACCGCACTGGTAACGAAGTCTGTACTAGTCACCCCGCTGCATCGCACCGCGATTAGATAATGCGAATGATTTTGCAGACATCTGAGTTTGTCTTCAAAATATCTCGTATTCGTAGCTGTGCCAATATTCATTGTTCGCCCCGAATAACAGATGTGTCAGAAGACATGCCTCACTCTACGACCTGGACAGCTCTAATTCCAATGTTCAGCCCAGGAGAAGGCAGTTCGTCAGGCAGTATTCCCCTTTGTCTTCATTAATGAAAAAGAGCTCGCTTTAATTGCAACTACGATCATCACCGGACAGCAATGGAATAGCGCGTTAGCGTTCCAGTGTTTGGTAGCCACAGGCTCAGAATCTGGAGAAAATCCTTCTCTCGGTTCAGCTGTGAAGACGTTAGGTTGCATTTCTGTACACCTTCGTCTTCAACGACACTAGTTGTGTTATCTAAGCCGCGAATCACCTATACTATGAGATATCTGCATCAGGGACCTCGGGGTCTCTAGAAGGCAAACTCTGACTTTCGCCGTGGGCACATGCCTTAAGAGAGTCATCACACTCGCTTCTGGCATCCGGTCGACGAAACAAAATTATTTGTTTAGTCTCTTCGGCATAAACCCTTTTAAGGCGAAGGTCACGTGAATGCTCGGCGTGCTTGGACAACTTGCCTCCCTACCGAACGCAGTAGTCGGCAGCTGTTCAGAGCGCCCAAGTCTTTACGAACTTTCGTGTGGAACTTAGTTTCGGTTGTTCAATAAACAGTCTTTTCTTCGCCGAAAGGCTTGTCTCACAGTACCAGACCATCGACACCACCATTGAGTGCGGGTTGTCCTATCCACTACCGAGAAAGAGAAGAACAACTTCGCTGCAGAGGATAGGACAGTAGGTTTACAGGAACATCACCGAAGTCGAGAAGGAGGGAATAGGTCATACGACCATCCCTTCTTTTCCCTGAAGTAATTGCATGACTTTTCCGCGAAAGTCAAGCATCCAGAGGGATGGGGAATTCGTGACGCTCGATTTGTACCAATTCGTAGCGAAGACCTCCAGAACCATTCGGTCCGACGATCGTGCTAGCGTCCTTCAACAATCCCCTCCCTAATGGACTTCACCGCTTCGATGCGAAGGAGATTGTGCTCTTTGTCCTGTGGACAGCGCGACGCGCTTCTGAAGAAACTCGAATCCCAGGTGAGTGTGAAAGCTCTTCGTCAGCACCAGTTGACCTAGGAAGTACACTCCCTCGAGTTACACAAGAACTTCTCCGTGGCGGCCAGGTACTGAAGGCAGGGGGTCTGGTACAACCAAGACCACTGGCACCCATTCTACCTTTTGATATTGCCCACAGGTCCTGGATCGTTTCCTGTGAACCGTGGTGGTCTGCTCAACACCGTTGGTAGCTAACCCAGACCCTAGAAGGCGAACAGCATCGAGTCCTGGTGTGACTGTAAGAATATGATAAGTGAATGAGAGAGTGGATCGGCTTCTTTCCTATCTTTTCTCCTCCTCTAGCCTGTGGGTAGTTAGAGGGGAATACGGTCGTTCACCCTTGCTGGATAAGGACGAGATTGCAGGTGATCTACTGACAGAGCCCCATGCATGCTTGTACTGTGAAAGCGCGGACCGCTCTTTCTGAAGAACAACTCGACACCCAGGCTGAAGTGTGAAAGACTCTTGTCAGCAACCAGATGACATAGAAGTTACACTCCCTCGAGTTACCACAAGAAACTTCTCCGTGGACCGAGGTACTGAAGGCAGGGGGTCTGAGACAACCAGACCACTGGCACCTCTCTACTTTTGGATCATTGCCCACAGGACCTTGGATAGTTTTCTTGGGAACCCGTGGTGGCGGCTCAACAACGTTGTGTAGCTAACCAGAACCTAGCAGGCGAACAGCATTCGAGTCCTCGGTGGACTGGAAGAATAGATAAGTGAATGAGAGAGTGATGGCTTCTCTTCTACCGATCTTTTTCTCTCCTCTACCTGTGGTAGAGGGATACGGTCGTCAACTCGAGGATAAGACACGAGAGCCGGTGACGCTACTCGACAGAGGCCCATCTATCCCTTTCACTAGGGATGGGAGCCGGAAATCCACCCCCCCCCCAAAAACTTTCCTCCTACACGGGGGGGGAAGTGGATGCAACAAGGAGACAAACCCATAACTTTTGTTGACTCTTGCAAATAGGACTTGTTCTTGTTTGCTGGTACGAAGCAGATACGCTGCCGTCTCCTTATTACGTGGTCCAGAGGTCATGACCATTGATCCTGCGGTGCACCCCCCGATCCAAATCGGGACAGAGGCTTGGATCCCTCCCTCGGCTCTTACGAACAGGGAGGCTTCCAAGGTTGGGAGAAAACACCCAGTTGTTCACAAACGACTCAGATGCCACCCACCAAGAAGAGGTCTTCCTATTGTAAAAGGACGAAGGTTCTGTATGCCGTGTCGGAAACAAATGACAATTTGTCCAAAATTGCATGTTTTCCTAAACTATACAAAACCAGGAGGTCCTTTTACAAATAGTCCCACCTCAGCCCACCCCTCACTCTGCGTTTTGATTGGCCAAAGCAAAAGTGATTTGTTTTTTACCTCCCAGCGCGCGCGCCGCGCCTGTCGGACAAGCAGTTGTTAAATACCGAACCCCTTGTTCGAAAGCTACACATATCAAGCTGCCGCTAGTACCTTCCTATTGTAAAAGGCACCTCAGGCTTGTATAGTTAGGAAAATTGCAATTTTGGCAAATTGTTCATCTTTGGCACGGGATAAGCCCCTTAGGCTGGACAGGGTCTTTGTGTGCCCTTTATATCTTGACAATGGCAACAATAGCTATGTGCTTTTTTATATCTCTAAGCATCGTATGCATAAAATAAAGATTTTGCTTTCTGTGAAATGATGGAAAAACTTGGGGTCCCAAGCAGTGGATTTTCATTGCAACCATTTTAAGACAGTGGGTCATAGAAAAATAGGCTACCACCACCTGGTTGTATTCAACTGTGTGTGTTGCGGGTTTTCCTCGTCACGGATCTACACAGGATTTTATCTTTGATTATATAATTTCTGGTGCCCTAGTCACTTTATAATTCCTTTTCCTTCGGATTTCCGTTTAGCGCAATTTATGATTTTTTCTATGGGCTGATCTTTTCTTGTTTCGTCTGTAATAGTTCAGCACTTCAACCCAGATCTTCATGTTCAGAATAGTTTTAACAATGGGCGTGGAGGTTGAGATATATATTAATTCAGCTAAGGCGCTGTACAAGATGACGAGGCGTGTGCGTGATAATGCGTCAGCAAGATATTTGCTTTCCCAGGAAATACCCGATCCTCGCGCCAAAGTTTGGTGATCATATGCCACCGAGTTCGCTTAGGGCTGTGACTAAAGTCCTTAAAAAGTCGGTAGGGGCTTATGATCAGTGAGAAAACCTTGACGGGGATAACCGTATATATGAACTTAAAATGCACTAGTGAATAACAATAGCGAGCCCTTCCTTGTCTATACTGCATATTTACTTCGGAAGGTCTCCAGTTTACGTGAAATAAAAAGCATAGAGAAAAACTGTTTATTCTTATGTTGAAGCAATACACACCTACCCTAGGTCTGAGGCGTTGTTGCAATGAAGGAATTCTTCTTTTAGCATTTTACCTATTCCTCAGATTCATTCGGAATTTCATGGAAAGTCTGTCGAAGGTACAGAGATTACTTTTGTTTGTCCTTTAGCCTTATTTGGATGCTCGGATGACATCCGTTTTTTCCTAAGGTTCCATCTGTAGTGGAAAAAACATAATGCTTTCAGTTAACAAGATTCACAAATTTCTGCTGAATTCTTCTTCGTGAAGGCCGTATTGATTTTTTTTTTATAGATTGCAAAAGGCTTCATCCGGCAAACTGATTGAGCGTGATGATCTCAGCTACGGTAAGAATGCGATGTTTTATAAAATTCCACATCCAAGATATGTTGATTTTGTGGATTACTAAAGTGGTATTCAAATGATTACAGACTTCGATGTTACATTGTGTGTGAGCCGGATGTATAAATGCTTTGTGTGACGGATATCCGGGTGTTTAGAGTGTCGGAAAGGATTAAAAACATTCAGATCCGGGACAAGCAAGGTTTTCTTACATGGCACTAATATGTTCGAAGTACATTCGGCTCGAGAGTGCGTGCAAGATGAATTACGGCAGTGAGCGAGAATCTGTGGGTCGCGTGGATTATTTCTTGGTTCATGAGACAAGTGATTGGTTCTTCGATAATATGTACTACAATTTCGGCTCTTATTATCTAAAAGATGTGTTAGGGTCTAGAAGACTATAGAATTTTCCTTTGATATACACGCCGTGTTCTGCAGGGGTAAGGTAATATTTGAGTGCCCATAGACGCTTTCCGATAATTACTGCGGGGGGCTACATATAAGTTTTGTACAACGAATAAGTATCGGAAAAACGTGCGCTACCGACCTTGTAATGAAACATGAGTTACGCCTACCACATTCAATTCATATTTCCTATACCCGAGAGTCTTACTCAGGACTTCTCTATAGGGAAGTTGAAAAGAGTCAATGATGATGCCTCAAATCCATGATATTATGTGGACTAGCAGAATCAAAGAACCAAAGTAAATGACTTTTGGTCCCCAAATTTACTGCATGTAGGTTGGTCGTTAACTGTCTGAATTATAATTGCATGAATTTGTTGCAAATCTACAGGAACCATGCACAGATTTTTTGGGATTCGGCCGTGTGTTCATAGGAAAATCGAATTGCATCCACAATGATCTGATATGATTAACTGATTATTTGATACAAAAGATGTGATATGGATGGACCCAAAAAACCCCCCCAAATTTTTTTCCGTTCCTCTCCCACCCTGAGCTAATACGGGTATTTGCTTTGTTTTGCCCTCCTTGAAATTCGCTCTGACCATTTGCAAGATTGGCTAGACGGCCAGGAAACAGAGGTACTAAAGCAGATTTGTTTGTTCTGCGGTGAGCAAGCCATATTACCGTTTGCTGTTCTGTTTATAGTACTGAGGACCCTTCTTTTGTTTTCATTGGCAACTGTTTGCGTGTTTTTAGGTATTCCTGCTGTTGATTCCGCGAGAAAGCAACGAATTAGATGAATGAGTGGACTAT
Organism: Macrobrachium nipponense; assembly: GCF_015104395.2. NCBI lineage: Eukaryota > Metazoa > Arthropoda > Malacostraca > Decapoda > Palaemonidae > Macrobrachium > Macrobrachium nipponense. The sequence continues at coordinate 25,460,188 of NC_061094.1, read as the reverse complement.
TAGTATTGAAACAAAAACGCGTCGACAGTCCGAAAATCATGTGACCTGGTCGTTTTAGTTATAACAAAACATCCTGCAGCTTGAATTATTATTATGGACTACATTTACTTGTTGTGGTTATTCTCGCTTTTTGCAAAAACTTTAGTAGCGAGGGATCAAGGTCAGCACATTTAGAATGTGTTTTTTTATTTGTTTATACACATCTAATTCGTACTATGGCTGCCGCTTTTGATCAAAACACCGCACTAAAGTACAGGGCAACATACTGCATACAGATAGAATATCAAGTGTATGGAAAACATTCACCTCGATATGATCTTGTAACCACTACGTGAGTTACGTAAGTTTCTGATGTTCATAAACCGGTCCGGAACGATACTGCCTCCATTCTACAACACTAGATGAGCCATACGAAGCTTGGTTACGCGTTAGAACTCGAAGAAACATAACTTATATTTACCTCCAGGACCTGAACAGGAAAAATTAGTGTCCGAACCAAGTTAATTTTACTACTGGATTTTTGGTTTTATAGGAGTTCCTTCTTGTATTCGTGTTTTTTCCGATATACGATTCTAACTTGTTTCATGACACGTATAGATACAACGTCCAATGGCAAAAACGCATATTCAATTAAATAAAAATGTGTTGCAAAAATAGGAGGAATCCCAAAAGATAATAAATACAGTAATTTATAAAGATATTATACGGAGAAGTCCTGCAGGAAAAAGCGATTAGCAACAACGAGAAAAGAATCTGCGCGGCAAGAACTCGAGTTGAAGATTGATTCCTGTAATGAATGAAGATTAAGATTGCGAATAACTCCCCCAGAATACTGGACGATCGACTCTTGATGTAAAAACACTTCACTGAAAAAAAAAACCTGAATAGGATTAAAGTTTACTAGCTCTGGTTTTATGGGGAAGATTGATGACATACGTATGACGTCACAGCCTCCCTCCTCCTTCTCTCGCGTCAGAAGTCGTGATGACGTCACAGCCTCCCTCTCTTTTTTTCGCGGTTGGAAGCGCTTCAATGTCCTTGCTGTGATCGCGCTGTTGGTTTCTTCCTTTATTTGTTTCTTCTTTATGTTGGAGTCGATGTTGCTCCGCGTCCGGTTTGATTCTGGAGATATGGGATAACAGTCATCAAACGTCGGAGTTGATGCTTTGTATTCTTCTCGATGAAGGACATATCTTGTCTTCATAGAAGTTACAGTTGCGGTGATCCGAAGATCCCGTTTCCTCAGTTATTATTGACTTATAGCTGGGCCCCGATGAATTGAAATTCTTCAGTCGGCTGATAGGTTCTTGTTAAAGTTGGTCTTCTTTATCGCTGCCACCATTGTAGGTTTCTTCCGCTTTCGGCGAATAAAGGGGAAAAGACTGGTTGTCTTTTCTTACGACTGGAGTTGTAAGCATACTGGTTCCTCTTTTCTTCTCTCATACGTTGTTATCTAGTAAAGGATTCTTCTTAGAAATAAGGGAGATGATTCAAAGGAGAAGTGAATAACGGTTTTTAAATACCAACTTTATTTCCCAACTCCATCTACCAAGAGAGATAGTTCGGTCAGGAGACCGTTCCGTTTGATCACTAGAAAGAAACTGAATTCTTAAAAGCATCACGTCGCTAGCGAAACATTAGGCTATCTCAGCGAATCGCTAAAAAAGACATACGTAGTCCGCCTGGCTTGGAAAAAGTTACAAGTTTCCGGCGCAGTGTAACAGGTCAACCGCTTCCATGGAAGTGTTATGAAAAGCTTAAACAAACTCATGATTAGATGATGTTTAAAACAAACGTAAAACCAGGCTACTGCAGGCATTGCACAGCGTGATCAGATTTGTAGAAGTCTCGTAGGACGCTCCTAATTCACCAATGACCCCTCAGGTCCTGGATTATATTTACAGATATATAATTATCTGTTTACACATAATGTTATTACACATAGGAAACTACTAAATCATGGTCTGAAACCACAACAATCATTCAAAGAGCTGCTCTCCTTTGACTTTTAGGGAGACATTAAACACAATCTGAGGCAAGTGGTAGTACTCTTTTAAATACTGAAATAAGGCAAAGTACCAGCCTTCGCTCTAATCTGTCCGACAGCACAGTTAAGCAAGCAGCAACCAAAATTACACTTAGAGCGTCGACAACTCTTAAAGCAGCGTTCTCTCCCAGAGCAACCAGGTCACACCCGTGAAGTTAGTTACATTATGTAACTCATGATCTGCGTTGAACAAGAACACAAACTAGGTTATCTAGTTTCATAATCTCAGGTAACAAGAACATCAAACTCGATATCTAATTATTTTGAAAGTAGAAGTTCACTAATTTCACTGAAATACAGATGCTTGCAGTTTTTTTATTAGGTTGCACTACAATTAATAACTTTTTGAAAACTGCTGCAGTGCATATCCAAATGGCGCACTTGCAAGTGCATGCAAGTCAGCATCAGGTCGGTTTCGCAATGTGAAAGTACCGTAGACGAACAGTAAATCACAACGGGCCAGCCAATCAAACCTTTGAAAACACCGCTGCAGTTGTGTCTTCCACTGCGTCGGGGAGGTGTTATGCACATGCAAAAGTCTGTAGAAAGCAACAGTAAATTCACAACATGGCCAAGAATTCAGCTATTGCTCCCGACATCATCCAAGCAACCATGGCTCCTTAACTTCATCAAAGGTGGCAAACAAAACTATTCTTAAGGCCTACCATACTATCTTTGCAGTGTCTCAGCCAAGATGAAAAAACAATCACTGCTCTACATTACCAATGTTTGTGATACAGCTGTCCTGTTTTGACAAGACCAAATGTCAGAAATATTTCCATGACTGATATGGTTCTGCCCCAAGAGGGTGTAGGGACTATTATAGCCTGGGCTTAAGGGGACGAAACCAACAAACATCTAAGCAAGGTCCAGGCAAGATCTGGTGAGTTTTATTTACACTTATGATAAAAACTAAAACTATCAAATTTAACAAATACATGAAATGAAAGGGGGACTGTGCCAACTGACAACTTACAAAGGCAAACAACTCTCTGAAAACAATTGAACACGAGGTCCAAAATGTACACAAAGATAATGGACAAAAATCTTATAAAAAAACACTGAAAATCTCTTAATTGGCCTTACGAATTTACAGTTTCATATGAATCTTAGTGATACTCAGACTAGGATTTTGAGGGAAAGCAACCAAGCCAAACCTCAGACGAATGGCAAAAATACAAAAGGATTAGATGTGGACACTTCACTGGACTACAACAGCCATTCTTGGATGAGACAAAGATTACACAACCCTACCGCAAATTACGTACCCTAGAAGAAAGAGATAGGTGCATCTTGGGAGCCTCGGCTGTACCTTATATTCTTGAACATATTTACTATAAATGAGAACACAAACTCTGCGGCTTGCTTCCCATTTGTGTTGCAAATCCTGAGCGTTGCAAATGATGTCAGGAAAAAAAAAAGGGTTCAGGATTTGTGACAATGTCCTAAATTAGACGCTAATGTGATAGAAATTGTATATTGCTAGGGTGTCAGACCAAATTAGGCGCATAAATACACAGTTAAAAGGGATTTTCGACGTAAGGAAAATCTATTCTGGGCGATTGGCTTCGTTGTCGCCAGCGAAATATCCTTTAATCTATTATTTCTAGGGTAAATGTACTAACGACATACCAGGAATAAAAAATAAGAAAAGGTCAGTACACTGACTCGTCTTCACCTCCAAGAGGTGTCGGTAATGAACACTATGGCGAAGTGGATAGTGGACCACTACCACGAGCCAAATGCCAATGAATTCCTCCCACTACAAAATTCCCCCCAAGGAGAGGAGAGACGACCCACAGAGTGGGCAGCAACTACTCTACTCCATCCCATGCTGCCGACTGTTGCGCCTCTGGTGGCCATCCTGAAGTTAGCAGACAATCTTTGGGCGATGGGATGGGTAGGGCGGGATTTCGTGGCCGACACGAGCCAATCCGCCCAGAAAATAGATTTTTCCTTACGTCAAAATCCCTTTTTATGGGCTCAGCTCGTGTCGTCTGCGCGAAATGTATCCAGAGAAATTAGCACAAGATTGTAACAAAGAAATCAACAAAACAAAAAGAGGGGGGGGGTTTTTCCCCCAAATAAAAGGTAAAATAAAATAAAAGAATAATTGCAATAAGGATACATATACACAATGATAACCAAAATAGAAATATGCAATTAATAATTTAATAATATTTCTATAACTTAAGGTTAATTGTACATTATACAGGGGTAATATGGCATATATGTACCAAAATGGTCATCTGTGTAAATATATGTATCAGAAATCCAGAGCAATTAACATAATAAGTTGAAACAAAACAAACTCAACAATAAAAACATATTATAAAGGATGTATATACTTCATATACATAAAACCCGTAACCATTACAAATAGATGTAGCCCTAGCAGAAAAAATAAGGGATGACATCCAAGAGATCAATATCCACAATCAATTGTGAGTGCCCCTAGCAAAAAAATAAGGGACACCCACCACATCATCATAAAAGCAGCTAAGACACAAGGAAACCGTAGATGAACAAGGCAGGAATAGACGACTGTTGGGTGAGGCAGGTAGAAAGGAGGACTGGATCTTTCTACTAAGATTTAGGTAGAGTCGGGGGAAACTATGTTACCCGCTGCTACTGCTGAAAATTTCAGAGCTTCCAAGGACTTTAAGTAATGACGTTTGAACACTGTCGGCGATTTCCATCCAGTATACTTTTTCAACTCATCGAAGTTCATATGTTGGAAATAGTTAATTGAGGTGGCTACTGCCCTGACATCATGTGCTTTTGGAAAAGAGTCAGGATTGGCTTGTTTAATGAAGTAGTACAGGATTTGTTGCCTGATGCCTTTAATAGATAAAGTACCACCTTTTTCTCTCTTAAAGAGAGGACCCGATGAGGATGAGGAGGTCCTAGACAGAAAGGCTCGTAAGGTTGAAACTGGGCAAAGAGATACATCTTGTGGAAGGGGTAGTACCTTCCATGGTTCCCACCTCATCAAAGGATCTTCATTCTTAGCTATAAAACTACGTTCCGGAGAAAGTAGCACTTCCCCTGTGGGAAGGAACTGAATATGATCCGGATCTCTGGATAAAGCCGACAGTTCTGAAATTCTAGCTCCTGAGGCCAAGCTTAATAAAAATAGAGTTTTCTTAAGAGCATTATAAACGAGCATGTCATTATCAGTTTCTGAAGCCAGCCTTAGAAACATCGTTTAAGAACCATGATACTGCGTAGGCCTTACAGAAGGTCTAAGTCTAGCACACGCCTTGGGAATAGACGAGAAGTAGGAATCTGTAAGTCTATGTTGAAACCAAATTGAAAATCTTTTTCAAGGCTGACTTGTTTGTCGTAATCGTGCTAGCTGCTAAGCCTTTTTCAAATAAGGATCTGAAAAAGGATATAGCTGAATTGATTGTCATGATCCTAATATCTGATTCTCTCAGGAAGGTTGCTAACTTTTTGACAGCAGCATCATACTGTCTCAAAGTTGAATCTCTTTTATCGGATTCCAAGAAGAGAATATTTTCGCATCCCTTTTCGCTGCAAACTTCATGAAATCCATAAAGTTAGGGTTTTGAGAATCCCTGAGGAAGCGAACACAGTCTTCGGTTTGTACTGACTGGGAGAGCCTGGATGGGAATCCGAAGAGGGCGAAGACCCAGTTCCAGAATGAGAGGGTACCAATTGCTCTTCGGCCAGTCTGGGGCTACTAGAGCCACTTGACCCTTGAAATGTCCTGAGTTTGTTTTCAATACTTTCATGAGAAGATTCACTGGAGGAAAGACATAAATCTTTCTCCAGTTGTTCCAGTCTAGAGCCAGGGCGTCCGTGGCATAGGCCAGAGGGTCCAGGTTGGGGGCGGGGCATTAAACATGGGAGTTTGTGGTTCGCTTGAGATGCGAAGAGATCCACTGTAGGCCCTGGGAACTCTCTGAAGAATCCATTGGAACGAACTGTTGTCCAGTGACCATTCCGACTCTAGGGCGGTACTGATCGGGATAGAGCGTCTGCTATGACGTTTCTCACTCCAGCTATATGGGTGGTAGGAGGAGAGATGCCAACTGAACTTGTCCGCCAGGGAGAAGATGGCTACCATGACATGATTTAGATGACGTGATTTGGAGCCACTCCTCTGTTTATACAATGTACTACCACTGCGCTGTCCAAGACTAGCTTTATATGGGAGTACTTTGGCGGACGTAACCTTTTTCAGAGTCAAGAACACTGCCATTGCCTCCAGTACGTTTATATGGAACTGACGGAACTGAAGTGACCCACGTCCTTGAACTTTCCTTGAACTGGGAATATCCTCCCCAAACCGCTTAATGAAGCGTCTGTGGATGGTAATCCCTGGTGGAGGAAACTGAAGGGGCACTGATACCGACCAAGGTTCTTGACTTTCGCCACGGCCGGAGTCGATTCCGTAGAATCAGAGGGACTGAGGATAATTTGTCCCTGGACCTGACATTTGCTCGTGAGCGCCAGATTCTGGTTAGGTCTTTCAGTTTGGCTTTCATCAGGATGTTTTGTCACTGATGCAAACTGGAGTGAACCCAGGATCCTTTCCTGAGTTCTTCTTGACGCCAGTTTGTGACTCAGAAATTGCTTGACTGACTTCGCTATTTCTTTCCTCTTGGTTGATGGAATCGACAGAGTATTGGGAGGATAGATTCCATTGAATGCCCAGCCACTGAAAGTTTGACTCTGGAGTGAGTCTTGACTGGTCCTGTTTATCTTGAAGCCTAGATATTCCAGGAACTGAATCACTTTCAGTGTTGCTCTGTTGCATTCCTCGACTGTTGAAGCCCAGATCAACCAATCGTCGAGATACGCTACTACCATAACCCCTTGCGATCTTAGTTGTTGAACTACTACTTCCGCCAGCTTCTGTGGAACACCCTGGGTGCTACGTTGAGCCCGAAAGGAACTACCTTGAAGGAGAATGTCTGGTCTCCTATCTTGAAGCCCAGATACGGACGGAAGTGTCTTGCAATAGGGGATATTTGATAGTAAGCGTCTGTAAGATAGATAGAGGTGGTGACGGCCCACGGGGAAGTAAGGTCCCGCACCTGCAAGATCGTGAGCATCTTGAACTTGTCGCAGCGAATGGCTAAGTTTAAGCGGGACAAGTCTAAGATTACCCTTCTTTTTTGTTTGTGAGCCTTTTCTTTGGCACGCTGAACAAGCGACCTTGAAACTTTTAACCTGTTGACTCTCGCTATAGCTCCTTTCTGAAGGAGATCCTCCGCATACTCCGTCAATTCCTTGGAAGGAAGTTGGCGGAAAGGTCTGGATGGGGGTGGGGCTCGCTAACCAGCTCCAACCCAGGCCTTTGACACAATGCTCTGAGCCCACTTGCTGAAGTTCCACCGGTGGCGAAAGTGAAACAGCCTCCCTCCTACCTGAAAATCTCATTGGTTTTGGTTTTAGCCTCCTCGGCCTCCCCTTGAAATGCTTTCCTCTATTAAAGGGACCTCCCGATCCTCTCCCACGAAAGGATCGCTTACCTCTGCTCCCTTACCAGAGCGGTCATACTTCTGGGAAGCTTGACCCTCGAAGACCTGATTGTAGGCTGGAGAGAGAGCGTAAGAGGTGGAGGGTTGAGGCTGAGGGGAGATAACGTAAAAATCGGCTGTGATTGAGCCTTTGAGGTAGAAGGTTGGTTGGGCTGTTTGCACCAATGGAAAACAGCCGGAACCTGCTGAGAAAAGCGTGGCTGTTTTCTTCTAGGTAGGGCTGGAAAACGTCTGGGTTTCCTTTGAGCCTTATTACCCTTACGGCTTGATCCTGTCGTCTCTTGGCCGTAAGACCCCAACGGTCTTTAAGGCTTTGGTTCAATCTCGTAGCCTCTGCCTGAACCTCCTTCACCATCGCTTCTGGGAAGAGGTCCGCTCCCACCAGATGCTTGACGTAAGCAACTTATTCGGCTCGTGCCGAATTGTTGCTTCTTGTAGACATGTTTCCTACAACTTCGTCCATAGCAGTGGTGCGAACTCAAACATATCCGACTGCACGTTTGAGTCAAAGATTTGGTAAGAAGCTTAAAGAGTGGCTCCGACCCATAGGCAATGGTAGCCACCTCGGGTCATAGCCATGGAATTAATAGACCTGGCTAACGCGATTTGGCATCGAATTCCGCCTGAATAAGGCTATCTGGAAGCCTAGGTAGCTTCTCACCAAACTGCTCCATAGCACAGTCTGGTTTGAGTTTGCCAGCTGAGAAGGTGTTGGGTACATCTTCCCACAATTCACCGGCTGAAGGAAGTAAAGGAAGAGCGTAGGATCTGCTTCCTTCAGCTGAGGGGCATGGAATCCCCCTTCTGGGCTGCTGGAATGGTGGTTGTCGCGATCTTTGTCAAGAAAGGGAGCGGGGTACTCTCTTCCATCGTAAAGATCGTAAACGGACTCTTAAAAGGTTGGATTTTCGTGTTGGAACAATCCATGTCCTCTAGACACCTGAGCCATTCTCTCTGAGCCTGGTCTCGTGAATAGAGGACTGTCTCTTTTTGGTACCTTATCGTCCCGAGTCATGGCTGAGGCGGTGAGCCTGGCGTAGCCGATGAACGGAGGCTGAAGGTCTTCCGGGTAGAACTCGAAGTCTTCAATCCTCCGAGTTCCACATTCCGGGATAGAGATAAGCCCGTCTTGGAAGGGGCGTATGACGCTACTCTCCAAGGGTTGTTCATTGAGAACGAGGTAGAGAGTCATACGGGGGTAATTGGGCTCCCCCTGTGCTGAAAGGTGGAGAAGAGGCTAGTGGAGCTTGGCTCAGTCCGGCCGGCTATAATGTTGTCCTGAGAGGTGATCCTATCAGACAACCGGGAGATCATTTGTTCCATGCTGTTTTTCAGAGAACCAACCAGATCGCCCACTTGTTGCAACAGACCAGCGTTGGAGTCCAAAGCCGGAGCTGCTGCGGAGGTGGAAGGGTGGCTCTGAACAGGAACCAAAGGTAGCGGAACTGACGACTCCGCTGGAGTATGAGATCTCCTGGAGGATTTACTCCTAGAGGACTTAGAGCCGGCACCAGAAGCTTTAGATCTCTCTGCTCCGGGATTTCTAGCCGGAGAACTTACGAGAAGAAGATGCGCCGACGCCGGTCTTTTTAGACGACGACGACGTCTTCGTCAAGGTTTTCATGCCTTGACCTTGACCTTGGGTTCTAACGGAAGCGTCAGGAGACAGTATATAGTTCATTACACTGTAAAGCCTTGGAGGATGGAGAGGTGCAGGGGTAGAAGATCAGTGCAACCAAGGCATCCCTTGGGCGTCCAACGTACCATACCTCGACCAACAGGTCGTCTACACCTACCATAGGTTCAACATTAATATCGAGCGTCGCGACTTCGAGGAGATGTCCTGGCCTTGGTCCGTCAACGAGGCAGCCAGCTGTTGCTGGATGAAAGCGATAGTCGGGGGCCGCCGCCTCTGCTGGGTCGACGTAGCCTGTAGCCTTGCCTCCGGGGAAGATTAGTACCACCGCCAACTTCTTCTCAAGAATGTAGGGCATACCCTTGGCGGCGTTCTTCCCAAAACCGCCCGACCCAGGCCCGCAGGGTTGCCAGTGCGGTATCCCTCACAGCCGGAGCCTGGAAGAGAGGGTATTGATTAGATTTTAAGATTAAACTTAAAACTAAAACCAATTTAAAATTTAAAAAGCTTAATTCTTATTATAGGGGCTACAAAACCCCATGAATTTTATCTTAAGTTAGGGAGATTAATGTAAAAACAAACTTAAGCATTATAACAAATGAGGACCAGTTAACGGAGTTGGAACTTACTTACCCCGTCTAAGAGCTGGCTCACCAGATCATACACAGATGGTACACGTCTCGTGGTACCAGACCTGGAGTGTCCCCGTGCTGGGAGTCGCACATGAGCATGGGACCGGCAAACTTCATGTCCACATGGGGTCTTGAAGTGTGGCGGCGCATCCCGGATGCTCACAGTTGGTGGTCTGTAAGTGGGAAAAGACACATGAGTATCTTAAAGGACCTAATCACTTACAGGCTAAAGGACAGAAGAACTCCGTTGCATGCCGGAGCTCGGAAAAAATTTTGGGCATAACCCCTCCCTTATCGCCTGAATAGGCTATAACCCCGGAGAGATCCGGTGAGACAGGTAAGGGAGGGGGGATGGTTTAAGGTAGCTTAAGATAACTTACTAGTTTAACATAATAGATCTTAAACCTATAAAACTCGAACGTACCGGACTAAGTCCAGTTGCGTGGCGGAGTGTCGTAACTCAGCGAGACGGAGTGGTTAGAAGGGACCAACTGTATGCCCCGGTCCACCCTGCTGGGTGGACTAGCATCTTTCCGCTGGATGCCAGGTCTCCGGTAGTAAAGGAGCCTAGTAAGGTGGGAAAGAGCGAGAGGACATACAGACTCGGGCTAGCAACGGAGCGACGGAGTAGCAACGGAGGGGGGAAAGGCCAGTCCCCCCCCACCTTACCATCCGGCCGGACCGAGAAGCCGGAGAGGTCAGCTCCAGTCTGGGTCTGTCCCCGTCCCTCTACTCCCTCCGCCTGGGGGGAGGAGAGGGAGGCAGGCTCGGTATGCGGAGCGAGCATGGGCAGACCGACCCACCCCCCCACCCCCCCCGACTCTATGGAAAGAGCGGGAGGGGGGGAAGGTGACTGGAACAAGGCGTCTGGCTGCCCCGTGATCACGTAGTGACCACGGGGCGGTAAGTACAAAACAATGGACACAAAGCCTAGAAACATAACCAGCTGATCAGAGAGATGCTATCGGAAGCAACCGAACTGAAAGAGCGGTAGCATATAGGCCCTATGGGCCACAACCTAGGCTAAGCAAAGCCAGACGCCTAACTAACCTGAACAAATATCATATAAAATAATTCAAATGAATAATTATGAAAGAAAGAAAACAAAATAGTAGGAGAAAAAATCCAGGAGTGTACGACTAACCCGAAGGAAAGTCTACCACTCAAAGCTAGCCGAGGCCGATACTAAGAGCTGTGGCTAGGGTCTGGATGGAAGGAGCCTACATAAGGTAAAGACATGCATGCATGACAAAAAACCCGTGTAGACCCGTACCCTAAACAAAGCGGATGATTAAAACAGAGCGTACTTAAGTAAGGGGATGTTCTGGGTATGGGCGACCAAAAGAACGAACCACCCACGAGGCAGAACCATGCTGCCATGCTTCGACCTAGAGTTCGTATTTATACCTAAAAAACGGCAAATACGGGCTCAGGGCCGGAAAAAACCAACCAATAGCATAAATACTGAGTACTTAACTTAGCTGCTGCGATGGCTGCACGCTCCATGATAAAGAATCCAAAGAAAACGGGCACAAAAAACACAGAGTAAAAAAGGGCACGTGTGATCGTGTGCGCTAACTGAAAAGGATGTCCACCAGAGGCGCAGCAGTCGGGAGCATGGGATGGAGTAGTAGTAGTTGCTGCCCACTCTGTGGGTCGGCTCTCCTCTTGGGGGGATTTTGTAGTGGGAGAATTCTATTGGCATTTGGCTCGTGGTAGTGGTCTCACTCGCCGATAGTGTTCATACGACACCCTCTTGGAGGGTGAGCGAGGTCAGTTGTACTGACCTTTTTCTTTATTTATTTATTCTCTGGTATGTGTTAGTACATTTACCCTAGAAATAATAGATTAAAGGATATTTCGCGCAGCGACACGAGCTGAGCCCAGAAAAATATATATATGCCAGGTGATGGACCATGTTGATAACCTCCGTTTGACAAAGGAGTCAGTGCCTCCAGTTAACAATAATTCTTCCCTTACAGGTTTCCCCACATCAGACAAACTTTTTTCCCTAATATCCAGACATTTTACATATTTATTTTGGGTTAAATGGACCAAGAGTGTACATTTCTTGGTTGATATTCAAAGTTACAGAAGCTTTATTGTATGCAACTGGCTTCAATTATTTTTTTATTCAACATGGTATGATGCTTGTAATGATTAACAAGCTGGACTGATACCAAAATTTTCACATGACTTACATGGGATTTGAAATGCACAGCCTGTAGTATTCCAGGTGTTTTTCATGTGCTTTTTCATTATATTTTTGTTTTTAAATGCCACATTAACTCTACCTCTCTTAGATGGGAAGGAATATTCTTTACAGTTATTACTGATGTTCAGTATATGTTAGTAAACAGGTTTTTTATGATATAGGTTATTATTATGATAAAAAGTCTTTGATGTTACTATTAATGCATTGTTTAATGCAGTATCAGGGATTCACCACTGGATGATTGGGTATTATATACAAGATTAGAGGAGGTAAACGCCTGAGGTGTTCAAAAGAGGAAAGATGAGAATCCAGAACTCAAACATTAGGGAAGGGTATGGAAAAAGAGAGAAGTCTATAACAGGCTAAAGGTTCACGAGCCAAACGTATTGCCACCAGATGAGATAAGCTTCTTTCCCATCTTAGCACAAAATCACATATTAGTAAGGAAAGAAAAGCATGTGTAGAGAATATGCCAAACTATTCAGTGTTGGTGTTCAATTAATAAAATCATAAATTTTTTAAATAAGACGGGTTTCTCAAATAAAGTCTAATTTTTTTTTTTTTTTTTTTTTCTTTTTTTCTCAGGATTGATCCCTGAGAACCAGCCCGAGAAGAGTCTACTTGAGACTCAGAGGTCTGGAAAAACTAACCCCTATTAATAATAATAATAATCAGTGTTGGTGTTGACATGAGAGAAGGGGCTTCCCACTAAAGACATTAAACTATGCAGGCCAGTTCTCGAAGGGTCCTATAATTCTTGGTATGTACTGTAGTCAATTTATGATATGTCTAAGTTTTGTTTTGGGTTGGGGAGTTCTAGCTTGAATATCATGATATTTTAAGTGTAGCATTCATAACTAAATTACTTCTTACAGATATGCTCCAAAGAGGTATTTGCTGCACTGTGTACGTATCCATGATGATGACCATCTGCAGGCATTGTCATGATATAACTAACTGGGAAGGGTTAGTCATCAGGTATGTTCATCTAAATAAGTTTGAAAACTTACCAACTAAAATACCTTGTAGAACTATTTAAATACTAAATGATATGTAATTACAATATCTTGAGAAGTTTTAGTGTTACACAGTTTTTGTAAGTTTTAATTGCCTCAGGTGTATGTGTATCAAGCATCTCTGCTAATTGTACCTCTCGCAGTTTGGTTAATGAACATTTATAACAAAATATACATACTTTTTAACACTGGTATGTTACCTTTACCAAAGCCTACTTGTATATATCTAGGAAAGTTTATTTAAATTCCAGCTGTAAAGCAAATAAATATTCTTCATTGAATGTGGTTTAATATTTCATTCTTTATCAGTGTTCAACATTTTATGTAAGTGAAGTTACAGATAACAAAACAAACAATTAAATGTCAATTATATGGTAAGTGGCCTGGGAAGTTTCTCAGTGAGTGACAGACTTTCAGCAGCCTCAGAGTAATTGAATGTTACTGATATTGCAGTGATAGATGCTGTTGTGTGCTAAATAATTTTGTTATTTATGTCTAACTTCCTACCATAATATAATCTACAAGTGTACTAAGACATTCAGGAATTGTATGAGTCCCCACATGAAAAAGTAGTCTGAGTCTTATCTGGTCAGTAACCAAAGGTGCACTTGTCGAAACGGACAAGGAGCCCATTCTCCTGCAGGCGCTTGAGGATGGCCAGGACATGGTTCAGGTGCTCCTCCGGCGATCTGGAAAATATGAGGATGTTGTCCACAAAGCAGACACAGAAGGGTAGGTCGCCAAGGATGCTGTCCATAAGGCACTGAAAGGTGGCTCTAGCATTCCGCAGGCCGAAGGTGGAGAAGGCGAACATGAAGGACCCGAAGGGCGTGATGATCACCGTCTTCGGGATGTCATTGGGATGGACGGGAACCTGAAAGTAGGACTTTAGGAGGTCGATTTTAGAGAAGATCTTTGCTCCTTGGAGAGGCTTGGTGAGGTCCTGCGGGGGGTAACTGTTGGGCGTGGTGACGAGGTTCAGGCGGCGGTAGTCAGCGCAGGTCCTCCACGTACCGTCTGCCTTCTTCACCATGTGGAGGGGGGACGCCCACAGGCTTCCTGAAGGAGCTTCGGCGGGAGGCGGCGGAACTTGGCGTGCGTCGGGGGCCCTTTGGTGTCGATGTAATGGTATACACTGTGCTTTGGCGTGACCCCTGCCACCTAGCGAAGCTCAGGTCGGCAGACATCCGGGAACTCTTGTAGGAGGGAGGCGTACCTGTGGGGAAAAAACGGAGCCGATGGTGGGTGCCCTGGGTCCTGTGGTGAGTGGGCGAGAGAGGCAGGTCTCAGTGTCAAGGCATTGGTGGGCTACATCCACAAAAAGCCTATGGTAGTCTAGGAAGTCCGCCCCCAGGAGAGGGATTCGTACGTTGGTGATGACGAAGGGCCAGGTGTAGGTCTGGCCCAGGAACACGGTGGCCTGGGTCCTGGTGCCATAGGAGCGGATGGGGGTTCCGTTGGCAGCTACGAGGGCGGTCGGGGGTACGGCTTCAGTCCTCTGCCGAAGGCAGGAACACCGACTGCTTGGCACCAGTGTCGACCAACATTGTGTGGCTGGAGATTGTGTCCTCGATGTAAAATCCTCTGGGCATTGCCTCTGTCTTTTTTTGGAGGCACGAAGGAGCAGGGGCACTCGCACTTCCTCGCCTTACTGCCGAACTTCTGATGGAAGCAGCACCAACTGTTGTCCTGGCGGGGTTGCGAGGTTCTCCTTCTCTGGAAGGTAGTGCTGATCCCTGCCTCCTCGGGTTCCTCCTGCTGCAGGCTGTTGGCTGACGGTGGGGCAGAGAGTTTTGTGGCCTGGGTGGTGATGAACAGGCCGAAGGCCTGCTCCACCAGGCTCTCCATGCCCAGGTCTTCTGCGTCGAGGATCTGGCTGCGGACCTGGGGCACGAGTTGGCTGAGGCAGAGCTGTTTAAGGAGGCTTACTTCCTTCCTGCGTCCTTGGTGGTCCACCTCCGGCAGTAGCACCAGGTCCTAGAGCTTGTTCCAGGCTAGCCTCAGGTCCTCATTGGTCATGGGGTTGCCCACCAGGTTGAAGATGTGGGCGGCTCTCTCAGGGACCAGGAGGGAGAAGGCCTGGATGAGCTGGGTCTTTAACTCCCTCATAGGGCAGCGCTCCTGGCTGGCTGGCCATTCAGGGGGCGAGGCGGTTGAACACGTCCTCCAGGAAGGCTGCAGCGATGAGGTCTGCCTTGGTTCCTACCCTGGTGATCCCATGGAGCAGGAACTGTATCTCCGCGCAGTGTAGCCAGGCTGCAACATTGTCTGGAGAAGGGTGGCAGTTTGACGGAGTGGGGCTTCGCTGATGCGGTGGCGATGTGCAAGGAAGTCGATCAGGGCTCAGGGTCGGGGCGTCAGGGGACCGCCTGGGGAGAGCATGGATCATGCCGCAGGTCGGGGTGTCGAAGAACCAGAAGGAACGGCGATGGACAGCTCCAATTTTTGAGCTGAGTTCTCCATGTCTGCCAGTTCACTCTTACGGTCAACGGGTGTCGTAAATGGTGGGGCAAACCATGAGATAAACGCCAAAATGCTCTTGTAGAGGACGTGCCGTTTTGAGTCCACTAATGGCATGGTCAACCATGGATAGGAGCACCAGAGAACCTAGACTGAGCGCCATATGGGTCCGTTAAAGGTTTTCTTGGGTAGGTGGCCTGAGCTGTTACCGTCCTAATCCGGGAGGTCACCAGTTGAGGACTGGAATCAGACAAGGAGAAAGCTCTAATTAACGTTTTTGAATAGAGACAGCTGTATGCTGTATATGAGGCAGCAGTGCGGACGGAAACGTAGTGCCCGTCATGCACGCACATACAAAAGGGACGAGCCCCCCGCTGTGATTATGTTTCTTTGCAGCTAAAAATATACTACATATATCTTCATGCAGAGAGTACATTTTTATATAATATATCAGCAGATAGGCCATGAAATGCTCTACATTTTAGTATATGGTATAAAAAGTATGTACAGAGGAAGGATAGGCATTTGGCGAAATGCCGTCGTTACACTCTCATTCTTAGTTATAATTACTGTTACTGTAGGCTACTATATCCAGTTCCTTATTGCTATTTGTGAATCTATATGTATCCAACATATTCTGGTAGGATGGACATAAAAATGGGTCTGTTTATCCAAATTTACCCAGTTTCCTCAAATTATCTGTGCACCAACGGAACTATTTTCTCAGTATCTTGAAAAAAATTAAATTATTCTCCCAAAATACCCTGTAGTAAATTATCACACAATCTTAAGTACACACCCTTATTCATAAAACATAACTTGACAATCCTGCTTCAGAATCATTGCTCCTCCATACCAGTAATTGCAGCATACTGGAGTCTTAAATTTACTGTTACCTCACCTTATGGCCACTCCCACCCTACCATCCCCCGTGGTGACACGGTAGTTATGGTCATGAATCAGAATAGAAATTTATTAGTATATAGTGCATAATAATGTGTAGAATCATCCACTGGTTCTATTTTCAACTTTACTGAGGCTCAGAGTCAATGATTAAGGTATTAAAAGATCATCTATCTGCAATTTTAAGCAATGTTTACCTTACTTCATCAGAAATTTTCTGATTACCCAACACTTCTCATAGTGGCACTCAGACAAACTATCTGGAGGAACTGGTTTGCTATTTTCTTCCCTAAGATTTTTGTTGCATAGATAAAGATAGCACAGTCTCTGAAAAGATGATTGAAAAACAGCCAAAAGAATTTTGTTTAATTACTGTATCTAAACTACTATACTAACTCTGGCATTCTTTGCCATATACAATTTATGTTCCTCATTGTGGATAGAGAATGATTAAAAGTGTTTTGTTAGATTTAATTTTTTATTAATTTTTTACACTTCAGTTATCATTTTCCAGTTTTCTTTCTAGTAAAACATACTGTTCTCTGATAATTTACAAACAACAATACTATTAAATTATATTCTTCAATAGAGTCTAAAAGCTTGACTCAGTAGTCTTGTTAAATATAATGCTAATAATAATAATAATGTTAAAAAATCCACAATTATTTATTAAAATATTTCTATGTAAAAAACAAAGACTTTCAAACACTTAACGGTGTTCCTCATCAGTGTAGACGTTGAAATGTAAATGGAGAGGGTATTTTCCTCCTAAAGAGCATCTAAAAAGGTGGGCAGGGCGAGGAAATAACAGCCCATCATCGAAGTGCTGGTTTGAGTGTTGAGTAATAATTGTTTTCTTCTTTGCCAAGTTATTCCATTTTTTGTTTAAAATTTGATTTTTATTCTTTCTTTTTATCTTTATTTTCTGGGCTCAGTTAGTGTCGCTGCGCGAAATATCCTTTAATTCATTATTTCTAAGGTAAATGTACTAACACATACCAGAGAATAAATAAATAAAGAAAAGGTCAGTACAACTGACTCGCTCACCCTCCAAGAGGGTGTCGGTATGAACACTATGGCGAGTGAGACCACTACCACGAACCGCTTGCCAATAGAAATCTCCCACTACAAAATCCCCACTAGAGGGGAGCCGACCCACAGAGTGGGCAGCAACTACTACTACTCCATCCCATGCTGCCGACTGCTGCGCCTCTGGTGGCCATCCTTTTCAGTTAGCGCACTGTAGATACACGTGCCCTTTTTTCTGGATTTATTCGTCATGGAGCGTACAGCCATCGCAGCAGCTAAGTTAAGTAATCAGTGATTATTGCTATTTGGTTTTTTTTTTCCGGCCCTTGAGTCAGTATTTACCGTTTTTTAGGTATAAATACGAGCTCTAGGTCGGAAGCATGGCAGCATTGTTCTGCCTCGTGGCTGGGTTCCGGTTCTGGTCTTTGTCCATACCCAGAAAAACCTTTCCCTTATTTCAGGGTTACGCTCATTATTAGTTATCCATTTTATGTTAAGGGTACAGCCTACGAGGTTTATGTCATGCATGCATGTCTTTTTCACCTTGCGTAGGTATCTTCCATCCAGACCCTAGCCACAGCTCTTAGTATCGGCCCCGGCTAGCTTTGAGTGGCAGAACTTTCTTTCGATTATTTAGTTAGGTCGTACACTCCTGGATTTTTTCTCCTACTGTTTATTTTCTTTCTTTACGTTTAGTGATTTGATTTATTATGTCTTATGTTAGTGTACGGCGTCTGGCTTCACGTAACCTAGGTTATGTTCTACTATGCTTCCGCTCTTCAGTTCGGTTGCTTCTCTATAGCATCTCTCTGATTAGTCGGTTGTTTTATCCTAGGCTGTATTGTTTCATTGTACTACATGTTACCGCTCCGTGGTCCCTCCGTGATCACGGAGCAGCCAGACGCCTGTCCAGTCACCTTCCTTCCCCCCGCCCTTCCATAGGGCCGGGGGGAGGGTTGGTCTTGCCCACGCCGCTCCCACAATACCCGGGGCCCGCCTCCCTCTCTCCCTAGGCGGGGGAGGGAGCTAGGGGGGCTGGACAGACCCAGACTGGACTCGACCTCTCTAGCTTCTCGGCACGCTCGGATGACTAAGGGGGGGGGGGGGGGGGGTGGGGGGGGGGGCTGGCCTTTCCCCCCCTCCGCCGTTACTCCGTCGCTAGCGCGAGTCTGTTTGCCCTCTCGCCCTTTCCCACCTTACTGGTGCTCTTTATCTACCGGAGCTCCGGCATCCACGTGGATAGGTGCTAGTTCACCCTGACGGGCGGACTGCGGCATACAGTTGGTCTTTACTAACCACTCCGTCGCACTGATATCGCGAAACGACTCCGCCACGCACGGACTTAGTCCGGTACGTTCAATGTATATAGGTTTAAGATTTAGTATTTAAGTTAAACTATATTAAGTTTAATTTAGCTACCTTAAACCATCCCTCCGTTGCCTGCTCACACCGGATCTCTCCGGGGTTATAGCCTATTCAGGCAATAAGGGAGGGGTTATGCCCAAAATTTTTCGCGCTCCGGCATGCAGCGGAGTTGTTTTCTTTTAACCTCTAGCCTGTAAGTGATATCTTTTAGGATGCTCATGTATCATTTTCACTTACAGACCACCAACTGTGAGCATCCGGGATGTAATGCCATGCTCCAGGACCCCTGTGGGCATGAAGTCTGCAGATCCCATGCTCCATGCGCGACTCCGCACGGGAACCTTCAAGTCTGGTTTTTCACGAGACCTGCACGATTTGCTATTGATCTGGTGAGCCAGCTCTTAGACGGGGTAAGTATTTCCAACTCCGTTATCCAATCCTACAAGTTTATAGTTCTAAGTTTAATTTTAATCCTCTTATCTTAAACTTAAGCTGGTTTTATATGGGATCTCGCATCCTCTATAATTTTAAGTTAACCTTTTACTTAAGTTTTAATTTTAAGTTTAAACTTAAAAAACTAACAAATACCCTCTCTTCCAGGCTCCCGCTGTTAGAGACACCGCACTGGCAACCCTGCGGGCCTGGGTCGGCGGTTTTGGGAAGAACGCCGCCAAGGGACAGCCCTACATCCTTGAAAAGAGGTTGGCGGTCTTGATCTTCCCCGGCGGCAAGTCAACGGGCTACGTCGACCCAGCAGAGGCAGCCCCGACTATGGCGGCAATTCAGCAGCAGCTCGCCGCTTCGTTGACTGAACCAGGCCAGGACATCTCGTCGGAAGTCGCGACACTGGACTTAAATATTGAACCGATGGTAGGTGTTGACGACCTGTTGGTCGAGGTGGAGTACGTTGGACGCCCAAGGGCTTCCCTTGGGCTCACTGGATCTTCTACTCCTGCAAACTCTCCTACTTCCTTCCAAGGCTTTACAGGAGCTGAGCTCCTTTATACTTCTCCTGATGCCTCCGTTAGACCTAAGGTCAAAGGACAAACGTAGTTAAAAAACCCTGAGTAAGACGTCGTCGTCGTCTAAAAAGACGTCGTCGGCGTCAACATCTCGCAAGTCTCCGGCTACAAACCCCGGAGCAGAGAGGTCTAGAGCTTCTGGGTCCGGCTCCAAATCCTCGAGGAGTAGATCCTCCAAGGAGAGATCACATACTCCAGCGGAGTCAGCCGTTTCTCCCCTTCCTTTGGTTCCTGTTCAGAGCTACCCGACCACCTCCGCAGCAGCTCCGGCTTTGGATTCCAATGCTGGCCTGTTGCAACACATGGGGGATTTGGTTGGTTCTCTCAAGAACAGTATGGAACAGATGTTCTCCCGGTTGTCCGATAGGATCAACTCCCAGGACAACATTATCGCCGGACTAAGCCAGGCTCAGCTAGCTACTCCCCCACCTTTCGGCTCAGGTATAGCTCAGCTGCCACCACATGACTCTCTGCCTCCGTTCTCTATGAACAACCCCTGGAGGGTGGCGTCATACGCCCCCTTCCAGGACAGACTTATTTCTATCCCGGAGTGTGGAACTCGAAGGATTGAGGACTTCGAGTTCTACCCGGAGGATCTCCAACCGCCGTTCATCGGCTACGCCAGGCTCACTGCCGCGGCTATGACGCGAGATGACAAGGACCCTAAAGAGACGGTCCTCTATTCACGTGACCAGGCTCAAAGAGAATGGCTCAGGTGCTTAGAGGACATGGACTGTTCGAATACGAAAATACAGCCTTTTAAGAGTCCATTCACCATCTTCACAATGGAAGAGGGAACTCCGCTTCCTTTCCTTACCAAGATAGCTACGGTCACTATCCCGGCGGCCCAAAAGGGGGAGTCGTTACCGCAGCTAAAGGAAGCGGACCCTACATCTCCTTTACTTCCCTCAACCGGAGATTTGTGGGAAGACCTGCCCAACACTTTTTCGGCGGGCAAACTCAAACCAGACTGTGCTATGGAGCAGTTTGGTGAGAAGCTACCTAGACTTCCAGACAGCCTCATTCAGGCAGAGTTTGGTGCCAAGTCTAGGCTGGCCAGGTCTCTCAACACCATGGCCATGACAGAGGTGGGTACCATTTCTTATGGTTTCGCGAGCCACTGTTCAAGCTGATCACCAAGTCACTGACTCAAACGGTGCAGTCTGACATGTTCGAGTTCGCCACAGCCAGAACAAATTGTCGGAAGCATGTCCTCCAGGAAGCAACTATTCGGCATGAACCGAATAAGTTGCTTTCATCAAACATCTGGGGAGCAGACCTCTTCCCAGATGCAATGGTAAAGGAGGTCCAGGCAGAGGCTACAAGGCTTAACCAAAGCCTTAAGGATCGTTGGGGTCTCACTGCAAAGAGACGCCAAGATCAAGCAGTGAGGGGTAAGGCTCAGAAGAAACCCAGACGTTTCCAGCCTTACCAGAAGAAACAGCAACGGTTTGCCCAGCCTGTTTCGGCTGTTCCGTTGGTGCAGGCAGCCCAACCCTCTACCTCCAAGGCCCAATCACAGCCTATTTATGTGATTTCCCCCCAGCCTCAACCTTCCACCTCTTACGCTGTCTCCCCAGCCTTCAACCAAGTGTTCGAAGGCCAGGCCTTTCAACAGTATGACCGCTCGGGTAGGGGAGGCAAAGGTAAGCGATCCTTTCGTCAGAGAGGATCAGGAAGGTCCCTTAATAGAGGAAAACACTTCCGGGGAGGCCGAGGAGGCTACCAACATCAATGCGAAACTTCCCGGTAGGTAGGTGGGAGGCTGTTTCTCTTCCCCCCGCCACAGGTGGGGATTCAGCAAATGGGCACAAAGTATTGTGTCAGAAGGCCTGGGTTGGAGTTGGGTGGCGAAGCCGCCTCCACCCAGACCTTTCCTTCAACTTCCATCCAAAGAATTGACGGAGTATGCGGAGGACCTCCTTCAGAAAGGAGCAATAGCGAGAGTCAACAGATTAAAGTTTCAAGGGCGCTTGTTCAGTGTTCCAAAGAAAGGCTCACAAAAAAGAAGGGTAATCTTAGACTTGTCCCGCTTAAACTTGGCCATTCGCTGCGACAAGTTCAAGATGCTCACCATCTCGCAGGTGCGGACCTTACTTTCCCGCCCGTGGGGCCGTCACACCTCTATCGATCTTACAGACGCATACTATCATATCCCTATTGCAAGACACTTTCGCCCGTATCTGGGCTTCAATGATAGGGGATCAGGCATTTTCTCCTTCAAGGTAGTTCCCTTCGGTCTCAACGTAGCACCCAGGGTGTTCACGAAAGTTGGCGGAAGTAGTCGTCCAAAAACACTAAGATCGCAAGGGATCATGGTAGTAGCGTATCTCGACGATTGGCTAATTTGGGCTCCAACAGTCGAGGAATGTCACAAAGCAACACGGAAAGTAATCCGGTTCCTGGAATATCTAGGGTTCAAGATAAACAGGACCAAACAATCAAGACTCACTCCGGAGTCAAACTTTCAGTGGTTTGGCTGGGCATTCAATGGAATCTATCCTCCCATACTCTGTCGATTCCATCAGCCAAGAGAAAAGAAATAGCGAAGTCAGTAAAGCAATTTCTAGCACACAAACTTGCTTCAAGGAGAACCCAGGAAAGGATTCTGGGCTCACTCCAGTTTGCATCAGTGACAAACATCTTGATGAAAGCCAAACTGAAAGACCTAACCAGGATCTGGCGCTCACGAGCAAATGTCAGGTCCAGGGACAAATTATCCTCAGTCCCTCAGATTCTACGGAATCGTCTACGCCCTTGGTCGAAAGTCAAGAACTTGTCAATATCAGTACCCTTCAGTTTCCTCCTCGGGGGATTACCATCCACACGGACGCTTCATTAAGCGGTTGGGGAGGATATTCTCAGTTCAAGAAGGTTCAAGGTACCTGGTCACCCCAGTTCCGTCAGCTTCACATAAACGTACTGGAAGCAATGGCGTGTTCTTGACTCTAAAAGGTTACGTCCGCCAAAAGACTCCCCCACATAAAGCTAGTCCTAGACAGCGCAGTGGTAGTCCATTGTGTAAACAGAGGAGGCTCCAAAGTCACGTCATCTGAATCATGTCATGGTAGCCATCTTCTCCCTGGCGGACAAGTTCAGTTGGCACCTCTCCTCCACCCATATAGCTGGAGTGAGAAACGTCATAGCAGATGCTCTATCCCGTTCAGTTCCTCTGGAGTCGAATGGTCACTGGACAACAGTTCGTTCCAGTGGATACTTCAGAAGGTTCCAGGTCTACAAGTGGATCTATTCGCATCCCAGCGAACCACAAACTCCCATGTTATGTGGCCCCCAACCTGGACCCTCTGGCCTATGCCACGGACGCCCTGTCCCATAGACTGGAACAACTGGGAGAAGATTTATGTCTTCCCTCCAGTGAATCTTCTCCTGAAGGTGCTGAACAAACTCAAGACGTTCAAGGGTCCAAGTGGCTCTAGTAGCCCCAGACTCCGGCCCGAAGAGCAATTGGTACCCTCTGATTCTGGAACTGGGTCTTCGTCCTCTTCGAATTCCCAATCCCAGGCTCTCCCAGTCAGTGCAAACGAAGACTGTGTTCGCTTCCTCAGGAATCTCAAAACCCGCCCTAACTTTATGGATTTTCATGAAGTTTGCGGCTAAAAGAGATGCGAATATTGATCCTCAAAATATTCTTCTTCTTGGAATCTGATAAAAGAGATTCAACTTTGAGACAGTATGATGCTGCAGTCAAAAAGTAGCAACCTTCCTGAGAGAATCGATATAGAAATCATGACAATCAATTCAGCTATATCCTTTTTCAGATCTTTATTTGAAAAGGCCTTAGCAGCTAGCACTATTACGACAAACAAGTCAGCCTTGAAAAAGATTTTCCAATTTGGATTCAGCATAGACTTGACAGACTCTTAACTTCTCGTCTATCCCCAAGGCTTGTGCTAGACTAGACCTTCTGTAAGGCCTACGTCAGTATCATGGTTCTTAAATGATGTTCTAAAGCTGGCTTCAGAACAGATAATGACACATGTCATTATAATGCTCTTAAGAAAAACTCTATTTTTATTAAGCTTGGCTTCAGGAGCTAGAATTTCAGAACTGTCGGCATTATCCAGGGATCCGGATCATGTTGAATTTCTTCCACAGGGGAAGTTCTACTTTCTCCGGA
The DNA here is from genome assembly GCF_015104395.2 of Macrobrachium nipponense. Lineage (NCBI taxonomy): Eukaryota > Metazoa > Arthropoda > Malacostraca > Decapoda > Palaemonidae > Macrobrachium > Macrobrachium nipponense. The sequence continues at coordinate 25,436,212 of NC_061094.1, read as the reverse complement.
ACGTAGTTTTATAGCAAAGAATGAAGGACCCTTTGATGAGGTGGGAACCATGGAAGGTTGTACCCACTTCCACAAGATATTTCTCTTTGCCCAGTATCAACCTTACGAGCCTTTCTGTCCAGGACCTCCTCATCCTCATCGGGTCCTCTCTTTAAGAGAGGAAAAAGTGGTACTTTATCTATTAAAGGCATCAGGCAGCAGATCCCTGTACTTTATTAAGCAAGCCAATCCTGACTCCTTCCCTAAAGCACATGATGTCAGGGCAGTAGCCACCTCAATTAACTATTTCCAACACATGAATTTCGATGATTTGAAAAAATATACTGGATGGAAATCGCCGACAGTATTTAAGCGTCATTACTTAAAGTCCTTGGAAGCTCTGAAATTTTTTTTCAGCAGTTGCGGCGGGTAACATAGTTTCCCCCGACTCTGCTTAATCTTTAGTAGAAGATCCAGTCCTCCTTTCTACCTATCTCACCCAACAGTTCGTCTATACCTGCCATGTTCATCTACGTTTACCTTGAGTCTTAGCTGCTCTTATGATGGTATAGTGGGTGCCCCTTATTTTTTTTTTTGCTAGGGTCACTCACAATTGATTGTATATAATGATCTCTTGATGTGATCCCCTTATTTTTATGCTAGGGGACACATCGTATTTACAATGGGTTACGGGTTTTGTATACTAAGTCATATACATTCCTTTATTATATTATTATTGAAGTTTGTTCTATTCAGTTTATTGTTATAATTGCTTTGATTTCTTTGTACATAATAACTATACACAGATACTAATCTCAACATATATTCCATGTAAGCCCTGTATATATATGTTACATTTAACTTAATTTTAAGAAATATTATGAAC
>NC_061094.1:25411372-25434847 GCF_015104395.2 Macrobrachium nipponense | reverse complement strand
AAGCAAAAAGTGCTTTCTCTTTTATACGTTTCTGAACGCCACTAATTCCTCCACTCATGACTGATGCTCCATCAAATCCCAAGCCAACAAGAAATTTAATCTAAGCATAATTTTCCTAGTTTTCAGTATTATGTCTGTGATATATGCAGCATCCAATGAAGACATGGGAGTGAATGAAATAAAACATTCCTGATTACGGTGTGAGATTTCATCACAAATTCGTACTACTATTATAGTGCTTATAATTGCGCAGTTTTGCTTCATCGGCTTGAACAGAAAAGTAGTGGCAGGATTTTATGTTTTCAGCGATTTCTTCCCTCACAATGTATTCAAATGAATCAATCATCTCATTTTGTATTGCAGAACTGGTGTACTTCTCATTTTTTTTTTTTTACCACTTTTGACACGTTTAGCTGTAACAGGATCATGTTTTACAATTAATCTAAGAAGTTTACGGATATTTCATGGATTTTGTTCATCGTCTCCTTCTGTGACCTTTTTGTGCTATATTTTGTGTTAGCGTCAGGAGTATAATCTCGCCAAGAGTTTTTATGTAATGACGATTTTCACGGACTTTCTTCTGATAGCCCTCACTTATACTCTGTTTAATGGATGTTTTATCAGTTTTATTGTGTTCGTAGTCAATCCACGCAGTATAGAGGAGTTGTGGATATGTGAGTTCAGGTACTTTGCAATGGCCCCATCTGTCCTTGTGCCTTTTTCCATCGTCTAAAGCCATTCTTTACAAATGCATCGTCTATATTGCCTTAAGAAGGTTATGCAAAGTGCCTAGAAGCAAAACAGAACATTGCATCACGTTCTTGAGAGTAGACTCAGCCCAATTTTGTGATTAGTTAGTGGCTATTGTTATATTCAATCATGATTAATTTTATATATAATATTTCATTAAAAAAGTGGGGGGGGGGGGGGCAAACCAGGGGCATGGCCAAAATCTGGGAGGGCCGCTGCCCCCCGATGCCGGCCTCCCTTAGAATCGCCACTGTAAACATGGATAAAGATTGTGTATGATTGTGTCGTCTCTTCAGATCCTAGCTGTATGCACACTTTAATTCACCTCCATTTCTTGCTGTCCAGTCACTTTAATTCCCTCTGTTCCCTATCATGAGCGCTGACTACTATAGGTGTCCCAGTGAGCGACTTTATAGTAAAATTTTCATAAATTATACCCTGTTGTATTATGAAAATACTTGAAGTGGAAATTTAACAACCAGAGAAATCACTTGACCCATTATTATTATATTATTAGCCCACACATTTTTAGTTATCCAGCAGAATCCAGAATTCCTCAGGAGTAGTGTACTACATCACGCTGTGCAATTTTGTTAATACTTTAGATAGAGTTTTGCACATTGCACTGCCCCTTCGAATCACTACAAACACAACTTGTGCTGCTGTCCACTTTCCCTGAATGCCTGAAAGTATCTCATGATTAGCTTTTTACGCTACAATTCTTAATACATATTATTACCATGTTTCGATAATTTAAAGCTGTACACTTCTTTTTAAAACAGTATACATGAGCCCAAAATCCCCATTTTTTAACCTTATGTTGAAGTTCTCACAACATTCAAGGACGATTATATCCAGTAGCTAATCAGCATTAAAACATTGGAACTGCTGTTTTTAAAAGACTAGATGACATTCTATTTGCTTCTAATAATTGATTGCTTGATATCGAATATCGTGTAACCGAAAATATTCGCAGTTTTTTTTCCTTATAAAATTTCAACATACATTATGGGGTTTAACCGCTTGTTTATCTAAATATGGAAGAAAAATTCTTATTAACGCTAGGCCAATATTCTCACGACGTCACACGACCAAAGACAATAAACGTGTATTGTCTTTGCACACGACAGTGGCACGAGCTTGCTTTCCTTGGTCCTTTGAGGAGAGTGTTGGCCGTTGGGCGGGATGCGAAATCGTGTAGGGGAAGTTGTTCGGATAATGTTTGTGCTCGTATGATGCTATTATTCATGCTAGTGCTGAGAAAGCTAGATAGTTGTATGTAGTAGGCAGCCTTCTGTCGTGGGAAAGCCTTGTAATCAAGTGGAGAAGCGATTGCAAGACCAAATGAATCATTCCTCCACTGTAGCAATTCATGTAAGTACTAGCTAATATCGACAGTAGTTCAGATTGAATGTGCCAGTTTTAATGATGTGTAGATCTGTATTACTACTCTGCGGCGGCTTAGACTATGGCAGCTGCGGTTTTTCCATGTAGTTTTACCTACTGAACAAGAATTTTAAGTAATGTATATTCGGTTGTCTGTAATTAACCCCCAGGGGCCAGTACTAAACACGGCGAAATACATTGGACTCGCCAAATTCGCTGTCCATGCGAGTTATTCCTTAGAATTACCTAATGATGTTCTGGTTTGGTAAGAGGTGGTGGTGGTATTTATTGTGATTGTCTGATAAAGATGGTGCTGGTGTTTGTTGGTCAGTTAGTAGCCCCATTATTAACCTCACATCTTTATGGGGACCCTTTGGGAACGGGTATTTGGGTGTGGTTAGCTAAACACAGGGAGAGAGCTTGCGTATTTTTATGATGGCCACCCTGGAATGGTTCCTTGCATACGCAAGGTAGTCAGTCTATGGGAGCCATGTGTTCAAGAAGGTATTGGCTAAGGAGGCCTGTTTTAAAAGGATCTAGGCTCTATTAACGTAACTTACCCTAACCTAGTAGGCCGCGTTACTTACCCAGGGGCCTATGAATCACTCTAGGCTGACACTGCTCTTGCATAGTAGCCTAAGTAGTGTTCCAGGATGGCCAACATTAACCTTGTTGTTCCTAATTACAGGTTATTACAGTCGACTGAAAAATAACTTTAAATGTTTAACAAGTAACCAAAATACTACAGGAAAATTGTATTTCCAATGTAATGCCCCCTTGCAGAGCTATTCCCTAGTTCTTTTGCGATTTGGGTAATATATTTTAAACTTTTAAGGTTAAATTTTGTTCATGGATATAATGTTCATGGATACCACAACTCGTGTAACACTGTGTGTAGAGGCGTATCCCAGGCTTATATTTCAGACCTGTAGGCCTATAGCTTAAAAAAGGCTATGTAAAAAGTTTATAAACGGCTTTCATGACCTAGGTACGTTAGCCAACCGTCAAGTCATTTCTCATCAACCTCCTGATTAAATAGTTTCTTTGTCCATTTTGGACATTGTTTCTAAACTCCAGCTGTTTAGTTATGAAGATATTCTTTTCCTTTGAATATGGGAGGCTTGTTATTAATAAGGCAGTGGATATTTTGCCATGTCATGGCAGGTCACTTGGTAATTCTAAGCCCTCATACCGCGGTAAAGTAGACTATGGCAGTTGACGTTTTCCTACGTTATTGTACTTACTGTACTAAAATTTAAAGTAATATTTATTTGGACGACCGTAATTAATCCCCAGGGGCCAGTACTAAACACTGTGAAATACATTGGACGCCCCAATCCCTAGTGGATGTTTTATCCGCGGTTACGTTTCTTGCAGTCTGTGCAGAACTATTCTTTAGAAGTACCCTGCGAGAAACGTAACCGCGAATACGACATCCACTAGGGATTGGGGCGTCCAACGTATTTCACCGTGTTTAGTACTGGCCCCTGGGGGTTAATTACAGTCGTCCGAATAAATATTACTTAAAATTTTTGTTCAGTAAGTAAATTAACGTAGGAAAACGTCAACTGCCATAGTCTCCTTTACCGCGGAATGAGGGCTTAGAATTACTGGTCACTTATTTGACTATTTCCTTTGCACATGTGCAGTCGATTATTTTCAGACTTGGTATCAGTGGCATGTAAATTGGATATGCACGCATCTTGTTTTGTTTTGCAGGCTTTCATTAGAAAGCTGTGAACCAGCAAGAAATCGTACTCAATTATTCCGGCTTTGGTGTAAATTGGTTGTGAACTGCCAGTCCAGCATGGATTGGTATTTAGCCAGCTTTAGGGTTACTTGTTCATTTTATAAACAAAAAAGGGTTTTCAATATTTAACCTAATCCAACCTAACAAGAGAACCAATTTTCTTGAACATTAGTAACAGCCAGAATGACAATGTCGCTGGCTTTAAATGGCGTGAAACGCTTTCGATACATTTGTGATTGTTGTCCTCGGCAGTAATCGACTGCATATGTGTACCAGAAATGCCGGCCAAATAGTCAGATATGTAGCCTGCTAAGACACTGCAAAATACTCGCTTTGTATTAATAAGCATGGTAAGTAAAGGAGATGGCTGCATGAGGATATTGAGTATTGATGTATAATTCCTTGACAGAAGGTTATAAAAAGGGTTATATTTATAATATGGTGCAAGGGAGGTAAATTGAAAAATTTATTGGGATAATGAAAACATTTACCATGTGTTTATTACTTTCATTCTCCAACAGGCTAGTATACGCAACATAGAGTCCTGCAGAACTTGCACATGTTTAGCACTAGCCTGTAGGGCAGGGGTTTTCAACCTTTTCCTCCCCATGTACCCTTATGGGTATTTGTAATGTTGGTAATATACCCCCTTCACTTTCTCTAGCATGGAAAACAAAACCAGCTCAGAAAAACTGTACAGAGAGGAAGTGCAAAACTCTCCTGACATAACCATGCAGTAATGTTGTAAACAAAGAATTCCATAAAAAAATTATTTTTTTTATATATGATTATTTACCTCTGGCTATGCAGTAAATTTTCAAGGTTATGGTACCAAGCTGCCAAAACAGAATAGTACATAATTATTACATCAGCTGCAAAAGTAGGTAAGGAAGTGGCTGAAACTGTTTTCATTAATTATATATCCTGGTTGGCTGAGGAGCAGTTTTTGCTAAAACACGAAAGTCACGTACCCCAGGTTGAAAACCCCTGCTCTAGGGATTAAGCTTAAAAACACAAACAAAAGATGTGAAATTTCTCATTATCTAGGATTTCTCAAATTATTTCTGCTGTATTAATAAACCCACTTGTATAATGTTTAATAAAAGTATACATCAATAAACAATATCTGTGCAGCTGCGTCCTTAAATTTATTTTAAGCACAATCTTTGCTGGGTAATGTATTGAGGCTTTGGGATTTTAAAGTTGATTTGATGTGCACTGCTGCTGCTAAGTACCTGATTTATTGTGGGTATTAGGTAAGACACTCCCTTGCCCACCACACAGCAAATAGAATAAAAACTTTAAATGTTATTATGTATGAAACCCCTGAAAGTTTCATGGATGAATTGGAATTCTGAAGTTATATAAGAATGCTCTGTTACATTTTATAAAGAATGCTCCGTACATTTTATAAAGATGTTTCCATGTTGCAGACAAGACAGCTTGTGTCCTACTTTCAATAATGAGAGTTAGATTCAGCGCTTTACATTCAACATCTACTACTCACCAAAACAGTTCCGTGAGGGGGAAAAATTGATTAAAAGTTTTCCCCAAATTTAACTCCGCATTTAAGAGTTTTTATTTTTATTTATTTATTTATAAAAATAAAAACTAATAATTGGGTAACGTGGTAAAAAGTTGGGAAAGTCAAAATTATTTAATTGAATGTGGAAAATTTTCATTAAACATGAATGCATCGTAACCTATTTTGCCTGCAACTACATATAACATATGGTAGACACGACTACCTTTGTCGAAAATAGTGGTAATGGTTGCAGGTCCACAATGATACGGCTGTGTGAGAGTTTATGGTTCTTTATAAAAAAATAGCTTTCAAACCCTGTGCTAGGTTCATCCTCAGTCAAGTGGACATTGTGGCTTGAAAACTTCGTTGATTTATACTTCTGAGCAGGACAAGTGTCAGTGGTAGTAAAATTCCACAATGAGAAATGCGAAAGAAGGAAATTCTCAACAGTGCATCTAGGTAATTCCATTGTTTAAGTTCATATTTCTGTTTGCTGTTCTGCTGGAATGTCTTGTGGACCGTGATGATGCTACATGGTGTTCCCCTTGTGGCACAGCTGCAAGGTTGCTAGATGCAAGCCCCTTGTGTAGTATCCTGTCTGAGGGAGAAGAGCAGTAGAGGGGGCAGCAGCAGTCAAGAGGAAAAACAGAGCTTGTCTTGAAATTAAAATTTTGAAGCTTGTAAGAATTTAAAAACTGACTAATGGGTCTTCACCAACCAACAAATTTTTACTGTAAAAAGCTTCTCCTAAGTTTATGGCGGTGCCTTCCACCAGTCTTCTTGTGTGAACATTATTTTTTAAAATTATGTTAGCTCCATCCCAATTCGGTCTATGGTTGTTGTTGTTGAAGGCATGGGAGACTATGGCATTGTTTTGTTCATGCAATGCATATTCTCCTCCCCAAAATATTTTCCCTTACTATCTTAACAGGGGATTTCCTGGAATGATAGGATTCTTATTGTTATTGTTGTTTTTAATTTGTTTATGGCTAATCATGTTAGGATATTTAAAATCTATCTTAGTATCTTTCTGGCTGCTGTTGTTAACTAGTTCCATAATTTGCCAAGAATGGAATTAAATGGAAGGGGTAAATATCTGTTGGGTTTTTCTTTGGGATTGTTAACAGGACAATAAAATGCTTTCTTAGGTCATGAAATGGCTTTGTCAATAAAATAATTTGGGTAGCTTAGTCCTCTGAAAGTTGATCATGTACTATTTCTCCCTCGACAAACTCTGGATTGCGTATTTTAAATGCATGTAGGGCACAGTTCATCACTACATTGTACTTAATATTATTGGCATGTAATGAATAAAAATGTATGTAACTTAACAAGTTGGTTGTTTTGCGAAACGCAAAGAATTAAATTTCTGATTGTGATCTGTAATGACTCTTACTTGATGTGCTGAATTGATGTGAATGTTGAAGGTGAGCATTTGAAAACATTCCTACTGAATTGCAGAATACTTGAGTGAGCCATACAGATAGGTTATGTGGAGATCCACGTTGCAACAGTTGGCCTAAGAGGACATCCTGGTTTATGTATTTTGGGTACTCTATAAAAGTTAGTTAGGTACGTTTGAGGATTTGGAGGATTTTTTTTTAGTAAGGATTAGGTCTTTATGTAAGGAATCAGGGAGGGGGGTGGCAATTTTCCAAAGTTTCCTATTGAATTCCTGTTGTATCTTTGTAGTGTTGGGAGGTGATTCCAGAGGTGTGTATTTGTGGCTATCATTAAGAAGGGTGTAATACTGTGGATCCCTCCCTTGTCTGCTCTCATAATCCTTATGCTTTAGTTGTTCTTTATGACAGTCAAAGCTAACTGGTGTCTTTGGGTAAAATGATTATTACTTCATTCTTTAAAATGTTGTTTAATGCTGCTCCTTTGAAAAAAATCTGCGTAAAATCAGAATGTTTGACATTGAAAAGGTTACTACTACTTATTACGTTTAAAATACTGGATTTATTTGTTCCTGTGCAAAATCCCATTCCAAGTTTGAGGACTTCTAATTGCTCTTTTTCTACACAACTTAAGAACCATAGCTAAGATGCAGAGTACATACTGTCTAGAATCACAAATACATTGTAACCTGATCTAACATAACCTAGGACAGTGCCTGCCCCCTCCAGTTCCTTCCTGGTAGCTAGTAATGTTAGATAAAATAGTATCCAAAAATGGAATAAAAAGGCACCATTTAGGTGACAGATGATGCCAACTCCAGATCACTTTAGCCCCTAATATTTTGTACACTAAATAAAATTAGGTTAAGCTAAGCTAATCTAGATTAGTTTTTAGTCAGGTTAGGTCCAAAATAACCATACTATACTGTACTGAGGGTTGGGGCCTCAAGTTCTTAGATAAGCAAGACATTTTCTGTTAATGTAGTTAAGTAAGGGAATTATATGAGTTAACACTAGATCTTCATACTATGTATACTTTTTTATTTGAATATGTATATTTCCCTTGTGCTTCAGTGTTTCAGCCGTTAATCACAACTTTGTTAATGACATAAGGTAATTTCAGCCAAGTGGTTGATATTAACGTACTAATAAAGGGATTTTGACGAAGGAAAAATCTATTTCTGGGTGATTGGCTCGTGTCGCCCTGTGAAATATCCTTAAGTTCATTATTTCTAGGTAAATAACCTAATAATTACCAGAGAAAAAATAAAATCAAGAAAATGTCAGTAAAACTGACTCGCTCACTAGAGTGAGCGAGTCAGTTTTACTGACATTTTCTTGATTTTATTTTTTCTCTGGTAATTATTAGGTTATTTACCTAGAAATAATGAACTTAAAGGATATTTCACAGGGCGACACGAGCCAATCACCCAGAAATAGATTTTTCCTTCCTTGTCAAAATCCCTTTATTAAAAAGAAGTGTCGGTATGTAACAGGGCGAGTGAGATCACTACACGAACCATTTGCCATTTAGACATTCCACCTCAAAATCCCCACCTGAGAGCCGATCCCAAAGGGAGATGGATGCGCCCGCTACTACTACTACTACCGACGCCAAGCGGAGCGCAGCGCCTCTAGTGGCCCATCCTTTGTCATTAGCTCAGCTACAACACCTGTGTTTTTTTCTTTCTCGTGTTGTGTTCGCTAATTTTGAGGTTTTTAAATAGTGAAATTTTTTTTTTTTTTTTAACTGAGAATAGTATTTAGTTATCAGTATAGTGAGAGAGTTGGCAGATTTTATAGTTTTGTGATGTGAACATGCATTACATTTGGAACTGTAGACAAATTACTCTGAGTATGTAATTTAAAGGATTTCTTCATAGAATGCCTGCCCCCCCTTGACTTGGGACCACCTTGTTGTGGTGAAGGGGGGCTCTTGAGCCATAGTAATTTTTTCCCAGGTTTGAGTGCAAGAGTCCCATATATGTACATATCATAATATATATTTCTTTAGATTAACCCTTTAGGGACAGGCTAAATATATATTAAGCGCACCCCCAGACTGGGCAAACTTTAAGGTTGGCCACTTTAGGAAAAAACATCAATGAAAATTGTAAATATTTACAAGATTTGCCGAGATGGGGAGATGCAGTAACTTTTTATGTTGCATACAAGTTTTTTTTTATATTTCTTTGTACTTTTCTTTGTAAAATTACAATTACAACTGACATTGTCTTAAAAGATAAGAATTAAAACCAATAGCAATCCCTGGTTATGAGCAAATAAATAAAAAGATGTCATGGAACAGAGAGGGGCAATACATTCTTCTATCAAGTCTCAAGACATACTGATCCCCCTCTTTCCTGTGCTGAGCTACTACAGTTGCCATTACAGTGGACCCCCCATATTTGTGGGGGATACATGCCAAACCCCCCTCCCCCGGTGAATGACTAAAATTCGCGAATACTTCAAACGCATCTAAAACACTTAGAACTGCCTATTTTGCTAGTGCAAATGCAAGAAAAACCCTCTAAAAATGCTTATACCTGAATATTTTAATAGTTTTATAAAGAAAAAAAATTGCATTTAGTAATGAAATTGATATGAAACTACAGTAATTAGTGATTATTACTCGGTGAAAAATACAGCAAGTAAGTGAATTATCCGTGATTAATGGGTAAATGTTATCCATAGAGAAACCTGAAAATAGCTGAGTCTGCAAATCTTGAGTTCACAAATAAGGGGGGGTCCACTGTAGTCATTTATGGATCATTTAGGGATATGTACATCTTTCCCACTAGATTCATCCAACTCATATGGTGTGTAATTTGTATTAGAAATACTCATGATTTAGCCTGCCCATTACTCAGAACCTGGTATAGATACTTACTATATGATGATACCTGTCCACTAAAGGTTAATTTTTGTGTGAATTTTCCATTTTCATTAAAATTTATTGGCCTGATAAATAGGAAAAGATATCATAGCTGGGACTGGGTTTGTATCCGGAGCTGTGGTAGGACCATTAATCGAGTGTAGAACTATTCTTCAGGGCTAGACCATGGATTCCAGAGGGTCTGGTTTTGAGGATAGAACTCTCAGCATCATATCTGGTTTGCCCATAACATGATTAGGGTAGGGATGATTGTATTCTTGTAATACTCTTGGTCCTAGCAAGCAGGTTTGGCTTACACTAGGGCAACTCTTAATCATAATGTGCCATCTCCTGTGGGGTAGGGTAGGGATGCAGACATTTGGGAGTCTGTTCCCAATTGTGCCATTGGTGGAAGGATAAACTCCAGAGGCCGACTGTATCTTTTTCAGGTTTAGTTTTTTTTTCCCTCTGTTTGACTAGAGGCTATATGGATTTGAGTACCCCTGGGCCCTTTGATGATAATTTGGCGCAGATGATGACCTCTGACAAGGCCTTGACATGAATGATAACTCTTGGCATGAACTTAGACCATGGATGTGGAATGCTAAGGTGGTGGTACTACCTCTCAGGGTAGTCATCACAAATTGATAACTCACCAGTGTGGGGACATAGTTGATAATCTTGAAGTATTACATGTATAGCACATTCCCTTGGAATGTTACTACGAAACACTTTCATTTGCTAGTTATGGTAAAATAATAAGAGTTAAGAATGAACTTTGATAAAAATGAAGGAAAATGGGAAGAATAGGTAACTTTTGTAAAACATGAAGCTGTGCTCACAGCCAGCAGGAATATTAATTAATAGTAACAAATTTTATATAAGTAACTTGCTGAGTAAGTACATAGCTATTAGTTTCTAACTCACAGCAGCTCAAATTTTTAATTATCGTGATAGCATTCTTTTGTTTTGGCATAGGTAACTAGCTCCCCCCCCAACTTTTGGGGAAGAAGAGATGCAACACAGTTAAAGAGCTCAATTCGTTTTTGCCAGTCAATGGCTAAACATTGGTTGTTTGAGCAGCTCTTTGATTTTCTTTTACCAGATAGTTATGACTTTCGCCGCCTTTGATGAAGTATTCCTTGTATTTGGTAGCATGCTAATTACAATTAGCTCTACTAGGATTGGGACTTTTCTGATAGTGACTCTACTGACTCTACTGAGTATGACTTTATGATGTCAGGTTCTATATATCTCGCATTTGGTATTGCATCTAGTATTGCAGCGAAGGCTGCCACACCAGACTGACTTCTGCAAAATATGACTCTTACATAATGTGTTGTTCTTGTAGAGAGCAGATTTGCTCTTTTGATCTTAATTATGACAAATGCAAACATTGGAATCAGGGGAAATGGAAAATTTTACATATACACTTTGACTAACTTCAGCATGACAGGTAGAGAAAGGTGGCAGGTAGAGCTAGGCTAGGGTTTCTACGAGTCAGATTTCTTCTCCAAAGTTGGATATTGTTACTTAAACTGTTCCTTCAACTCCTGTAACTTTACTTTTCCAGTTACTCTATTACCTGGCTCCCATTCTTCCAAACCCAGTGCCATTGCCAGCCTCAAAGCCAGAGTCGACCAGAAATTTGGTATTCTAGTGAATACTGTTGTCCAAATCGGTGCAAGTGCAGTATTTGTGGAGGAGGTGACTACTCATTTCACAGATGCTTGTAGACCAGTGGCTCTTAAACTTTTTATTACCACACCCCCTCTAAGAGTTGGTCCTTCCCTCCATGGCCCCCTTGTTTATATGAGTAAATTCCCCCCCCCCCCAATTAATTTAAAGGCAAATAAAAAAAGAGAAAGAAAAGGGGTTTTGAGGGATATGGACAGAGGTAAATAAATTACAAAACATGGTAAGCCCAGTGAGTCCAACTAGAGTATGTAGTAGACTATAGGAAACTAAGGCGATACTTTTGCATTTTTTCATAAACTTCTGAATATTAGTTCCTCACTTGTTAAGAGAATAACTAATATAATTGGAGAATTGTTTATTTTTCCCTTGGGTTCACACTTCCCCTGGAAATTGCTGATGCCCCCCAGTTTAAGAACCACTGTTCTAGACAAAGTTCCCCGCCAAACTCCCCTTACTCACCTGGGAGGAGGCAAACTGGAAGTCCAAGGGAGGTTGGTGGTGTTTGCCTATCAGTAGTTACCCTGTCAACCGAGCCTGTTGTTTGTAAATCCCAGGTGCTGGAAAGGCATGGCTTTTCTATGGAGTTTGATTTGCTGCTCCCCTGCAAGCTGACCAAGGAATGAGTGCAGTTCTCTCCCCTCCTGCAGTTTCTGGGAGAGTCCCAGTCATGTTCCTTATGAGCCTTTGATGGCTGAAAGACAGTTTGTTGCTCCAAAGCGGTCATCTTCTAAGAGAGTGTCCGAGCACCCAGTGTCTGAACACTGAGTGTCCAAGTGCCCAGTGTCAAAACATTAGTGTCTACGCCTGTTGCCCAAGTGTTCACCTGTCTCAGTGCTTACCTGTTTCTGAGGGTTCGCCTGTATCCACACATTTTTGTCTGTTTACAAACTTCTGTCCGTTAGAAACTAGTAGCCAAGCGTTTGGTGCCAGAGCCTGAGTGCTAGATTCTGTTCTTCAATCTTGCTTGACGAATTTGGTCATACTCCATTGCTGCGGATCCTTCTTTGGCTCCGATCTAACTTTGTTTGGATAGCATTTTAAATATTCTTCAGAAACCTTCGTTGGTTACACAGGACCCTCTGGTTCTTCCTACTTCCTCTATTTTGCCAGATGAAGGAGATTTAGAATAAGAATAACTCTGCTTCCCAACCTTTTTCTCTAGCAGCCCTGACATCTCTGGGTTCAGCCTTTATGTTGAGACAGCCTGTGAGATTTCCCAGGCTGCCCAAGATAGTGCTTTCTTCCTCCTTGAGAGAAGAGGGATTTGGGTAAGGCTGTGTTTGACTCTCTCCTTGCTTGATATGACGATGTTTCATGTCATATGCCACTGGGGAAGCTCATTCTTTGGGGGATTATGCTTCTTCTCAAGGGGACTTCTCCAGTCTTATTGACTTTGCATGTCTGTCAGGTTCTCCTTTGCCAGAATTTTGTCTATGTCTTCTGAGCTAGATCATTGTGCGAGAGATATTCAAGGTCTTTGATGGCCTGAGCTTCCTGGGCTGGATTGTTAGAGCTTTGGCCAAGAAGATCAAAGACTGTGCGACCCTTTAGGATAATTTTTCAACAGACTGGCTGGGAGTACTTGCGTGCTCTAAAAAGGCAATTAGGGACGGATCCCAAGAGTTAGCCACTCTTTTTCTTGATAGGAGTGCTCAAGAATAGGGAGCTGTAGTGTTCCTTTACCACATAAAGATTGTCCTTCCTCTTTTGGTCCCTTCCGCTGAATGGCTTCTTTGGCCCCAGTGTCATACATCCATCCATCATACATCATACATTTTGGTCCCTTGGACCGTGGTAGTTTGTTTCCCCTCGCTACAGTGGAACGAGTGACAACGGAACTTCAAAAGGAGTCAACACAAGACCTGCTTGCACAGTCAGTCAAACGTCTTACGGAGTTGAGTTGTGGAACTTCAATCGCCTTTAGTACTAGGATGGTCTCCCCACTGCTACAGCAGCCCTTATGGGGTGACAGAGCATGATTTCAACCTTGCCCGTGCACGAATCTTCGTTCAGTACGACCCATGAAGACGACGTCCGCTAGACCCACCCCTTGAAAGCTCTCTCACCAGGTAGGTTACAAGAAGCATTTCACAATGCTGCGTACCTTTCTATTTCAAATTCATCTCCTTCACTAAGTGTTTTGAGTAGTATATGTCCATGCTTCCCACCTCGTGTCAAGGTGGGATTCACCTATGTTGTAATTACTTGTTAAATTCCTTACATAAAAAGGACATTTTTATAATTAAAAGTTTTACTTATGTATATTTACCAAGTACTAATTACTTGATTTAGAACCCTCCCTCCTCCCATCTTTATGAACATTCGGCCACAAAACAAATTGAGCTCCCTTAGCTTGTGTTGTACCTGTTCTTCCCTGAAAGTAGGCCGAGCTAGTTACCTACATCAAAGCAAGCCGAGCTAGTTACCTACATCAAAGCAAGAGAGCACTACTGTAATTTTTAAACTTTGAGCTGCCGTGAGTTAGAAACTACGTAGTAGCTATGTATTACTTAGTCTCAATAGGTACAAGTGGCTCTTCCAATTTTGGAGGTCGTTACCACTCTTGAAAGAACTCCCAAACCTCCAGTGTGGATAGTAGTACTATCTGCTAGGAAGGAAAATTGCAATTTACTACAAAATTTAAGCAGATACTACATCCAAAAAAGGTTTGGGGGTATTGATATGGGCAACAATCTCAAGGTTTTGGTATACCCCGTAGGGGAGTATCCATCAGTGACCTCATGTGGTGCACTGTAGGCATTACTTGAGGTCTTCTGCAGATCTCCTTTGGTCCAAGGAAAGGTTGGGCGTAGTGATATGAGTAATATCTCAAGGTTGGGTAACCCTGTAGGGGAGTAGTCCCATCACTGCACCTCACATGGTGCACTATAGGCATTACATACTTTACAGTCTTTGCAGTGTCCCTTCGGCCTCTAGGTACAGTCTCTTTCATTCCTTTAATTGTAACTCCACTCATATTCCCTTTCTTCCATCTGACTTTCCACCCTCTCTAACAATTGTTTCTTTGTGCAGCTGCGAGGTTTTCCTCCTGCTACAACTTTCAAACCTTCTTACTGTTAAGTTTCCCTTTTAGGAATGAATGACCTCATAGGTCCCAGCAATTGGCATTACGCCTAGATTCTATATTCTGTTTTATATTCTATTCAAGGTTTGGTGACGGCAGTGTCCTTATTCACACCAAATCAAAGACCCAATCATATATGCTGACTTTGAAGAATTACAAAAAAGATGACATAAAAGAAATTAGACCACACATGAATTTTCGGTTACGGAAGAGGAGTAGTATTTGATGGAGACCTTTGTGAATTGACAGAAAGTGAATTACTAGAAATAAGTCCAACCTTGTTTGAAAGGTAAGAAACATTCCAAAGGCAAATCTGGTCTCTCTAGCTTTTGAGGACTCCGACATACCATCTTATGTAAATTTTGGAAATGAAAGGTCAAAGTTAAACCATTTTTATCAAAACCTGTTATCAATAAGGTCATTCTTCCAGATTCTGTGAAAAAAATAAAATTTCTGATAATTGCTCAGCCCCTGAACATGATCCTTGTTCAAAACAACCAAAATGTATTAGTAATTGTGAACTGGATCATACCCCATCCAATAAAAATTGCATCCAATATAAATATGAAGAGGCAGCTGTAAGTAAAGCTAATGCTGAACATACAAGTACAGTATTAGTTATGCTAAAAAATTCATTGGTCAGACAAAGACCTATGCTATGGCTTTGAATTCCATAGCCCCTATAAAAACCTAAGCCAACAATGTGGTATAACTTTTACTTGCTGTAAAAATAGAACTCCTGAGACTTAAAACCTCGTCATCTGGTCTAGGTGCCTGCTATGGTTGAAACACCCCTCTTTAAGGAAGATGTACCTAGTTATACAGTAGAATCCTCTCCAGTTGATGAGAGTCTCTCTCTCTCTCTCTCTCTCTCTCTCTCTCTCTCTCTCTCTCTCTCTCTCTCTCTCTCTCTCTCTCTCTCTCTCTCTCTCTGCAGCAAGAAAACCCTTCCCAAAAGAAATGGAACAAGAACAAACTAAAGGTCCAAAGGGAGTAAGAACTCCTTTATTCTCAATTCCTCCTGCTCAAGGTATGGAGATTTCCAAACCCCCAGAAAAAGTGTAACAAAAGTGATGCTAACACTGAAGTTGCTTTTGCCTCAGAAGTTGCCAAGGAATTAAGTTCCTTGGATACTAAGAAAATAGTAATAGAAGTGCGCTCTGCTTCATATAAAAAAGCTAATAAAAAACATAATGGAGCTGATCATAGCCACACATCTCAAGACTATCTAAAGAAACTCTTATAAGGTCCCATTAGCAAAATAAATTAGAGAAATAATGTAGATTACAGTCGAGTATCCCTTGGCAGATCTTAGCACTAAAAATTCAATCTGGACATTTTACAATGGAAGTGTAAGGGACCAATAAACTTAAGTTACGGGATGCAGTATACAGTCTTGGTCTAAACTATGAGATATATAAGATGAGCCCCACTGATGGGAACCATGCCCTTGGAGGTGTTCCAGTGATTATTGCAATATTTTATTGTTCTCCTGAACACTGGTGATTTTAATTCTCACAATCCACTTTGGGGTGGTAATTTTTTAGACACAGAAGGTAGTGTCATTGGTGACATTGTTAATAATAATGATCTTACACTTTTTTTTTTAATAATGGTACCATGAGATATCATAATATCTATACAGGTGATTCATCTACTATAGACTTAAGTATGTATTTGCTCTTTTCCTCTCAATCTGGATTTTAATTGGTCTGTAGATGAATTTCTAAATGACAATAATCACTTTCCCATGGAAGGAAAAGGAAGCAGATTGGGTCAGATTTCAAGAAGGTATTAACCTATCCCAGGAATCTGGGTCCTTAAGAGTCCCATTTAAAGGCTTATGAGTACTTGCCTCTGAATATTGATTTGTGCTGAAAATCCAGACCAAAAGGAAACCACACAGACCTGCTGTTCCATGGTGTGATAAAACCTGTGGTAATTTGAGGAAAATTACTGGGAAATTTTACACGCATTAGAAATCCATTCAATCTGCAACAGCAAAATCTATTTACCAATGAGCTATGGCAAAACAGAGAAAATATTTTTAGGAATTGAAAAGAGAATCTTGGCTTTTTTATATAAATATCATAAATTCTAAGACCCCAACCAGGTTAACCTGGAAAAAGGTAAGAAAACTAAGTGGTAAATACGTTCCATTGTCAACGCCTTGTTTGACAATCTGTGGAGACCTTGTCACCAAGCCTGATGAAGTTGCTGGAAAACTGGATGAGCATTTCTCCTATGTATCGAGTTCTAGGAACTATCAACTCTGTGACAGAATATTAAGAATTCAATTATTTCCCTTAATTCGAATTCTGGAAATAGTGAATCTTGTTATGCCAAGTTAACTTTAAGGGAATTAAGAGATGCTCTGTCACCATCTGAATTGACAACCGGGAATAGCATTTTTGTATAGCATGCACAAAACTTCGAGATTCAGCTAAATCTTATCTAATTAAAATCTTTAACAAAATAGGGAAACTGGTATTCTTCCCCCCGCTTAGAAGATTACTGCTGTTGTCCCCATTTAAAACCATTGAAAGATCCACATTTTCCTACAAGCTATCGGCCATTATCTCTCAAAGTTGTGTGCACAAATTGTTTGAGAAAATTGTGAATTCTAGACACTTGTGGCATCTAGAGAAAAATGGGTTAACATCTGTTTAATTTGGCTTTAAGAGAAATCTTTCCACTCGGGACCCAGTACAAAGATTATCATCCCAAATTCAGCAAGGTTTATCAAAACTTGGTTAGACCATTGGAATAGTCTTCGATCTCAAAAAAGCCCATGACACTATTTGGTGTTTTGGTGATAAGCAGTTTCATGACATGGGAATACAAGGTAATATGTTAAATTTCACCAGCTTATTTCTTAAGTGGTAGGTATTATATTAACACTTAAGAGCCGGGCTATAAAATCAATATGCAGCACCAAAGGTCGGGTAAACTTTGGGGTTGGCCAATTTAAGAAAAAACATCAATGGAAAGACAGATATGCAAATGCAGAAGGTGTAAAAAAAAAAAAATCCTGAAAAAATTTTCCCTGCCTTCTACAAGAAGTTGAAAATGACTATTTATAAGCCCTTGTGGCCTTCTTTTACAAGACAATTGTAAATTCTACCAAGTTATACATGTTTTTTTCTGATAAATTTATTTTATTTTGTAGAATTATAATTACAGCTCATGCAATATCATAACACATAACTCAAATCAGTAACAAATTCTGAGTATATTTGTAGTAAAATATATACGTAAATTTACTGAAATCGAAGATGCAGTAACTTTTTTGGATTATAAATGTCTTTTCTATTACAGTTTTATTGCAAAATTACAATTATAACTGACGTGCTATCATAAAAGATAAGAACTAAAACCAACAGCAACCCCTGGATATATAAAAAGATGTCATGTGAGAGAGATGAGAGAGGGGGAGGGGGGAGGGAGAAGCAGTGCGTACTCCCTTCAAGTCAAGATCACAGCTAACACACTCCTGAGCCGCCCACTTGATTTTAGCCAATCTATAAGTTACCCTTAGTAAATTTATGGGCTATAGAAGTAATGGAAACTCCTTCCCCTCCTGATCCCTTCAAATCGATGCTCATATTGATGCTTATGAGTGAATCCGTCCACCACCTTAAATGTGTTATTGCTACTCATATGAGTTGATCCGTCCATTAAGGGTTAAGGTTAAAATTGGAAATACCTTGTCGAATGGTTTCGAGCTGAAGGAAGTCATCCCACAAGGCAGTGTATTGAGTGTCACCTTACTTACTGTGGCTATAAATAGCATTTGTTTTTGGATGACCTTGCTATATGTGTCACTAGTTATGATGCTATTGCAGCTTGTAATTTCTTGCAAAAGTCAGTTAATGCAATCAGCAATTGGGCTGACGACAATGACCTTTGATTCTCCGTTTTCAGAACTCGGGCAAGTATAGTCAAAAGGAACTATTCCAGTTGTCAAGCTGAAGGAGACACTAATACCAAATTAAGAGAAGGTGAAGTTTTAAGGGGTGATTTTTGATAAGAAGCTAACATGGATTAGTCAGATTGACTACCCAAAAATGAAGGTGAAGAAAGCCCTTAACATCTTAAAAGTAGTCTCAGGTTTTAATTGGGGTGCTGATAAGAGTAACTTTTATAGTTATGCGACTCATGTTAATCTAAGCTTAGATTATGGTTACCAAGTCTACTCCTCAAGTGCAAGCACTCTTTAGGAGTTTGATGTAGTTCATCATGCTGGTCTAAGAATATGCTCTGGTCCATTAAGACATAGCCAGTTGCAAGCTTATGTACTGACATTGAAGAGCTCCCTCTTTTTTTACATCGAGAGGAACCGAGACTGGTATATAATCAAATTTAGAGGGTCCCTTTAAAACCCTGTAGCATCCATTCTTAACCAAAACAATCCACATCAGTTTGTAAATCCTACAGTAGTGGTTCTTAAACTGGGGGATGTGTTCCCCTAAGGGGCATCAGCAATTTGCAGGGGAGGCATGAGCCCAAGGGAAAAATAAAAAATGCACTTAAGTACAGGCAGTCCCAGGTTATCGGCAGACTCGGTAATCGGCAGTCTGGTTTAGAAGCACCGTAATGTCACTTGTTGCACTGATAACCAGTTATTGATGCCATAAGCACTATTATGTGCCATAAATTGCTGAGTTTTGGTTAATGGTAGTTTTTGCTCATCAGCACCCCCGGGATTGGAACCCTGCTGATAATCGGGGACTGCCTGTATATTTGTTATTCTCTTAACAAGAGTGAGGAACTAATATTCAGAAGTTTAGGAAAAAATGCAAAAAGTATTACCTTATAAGGCTAGTTTCCTATAGTCTACTACTTTACTTAGACTCGTTAGGCTTGCCAGGTTTTGCAATTATTTACCTCTGTCCCTATCCCTCGAAACCCCTTTTCTTTCTCTTTTTCTTATTTTCCTTTAAAATTTGGGGGGGGGGGCGATTTTACTCAGACCTTACCTTACCTTACAGACCTTACAGTTCGTTCGGGTTGCCCCAGGTCCCTCAGTGTGAGGCGCCTCTAATGTCTACCAGAGAGTTGCTAGTACATCTTCCGGTATATTTTGCATCTTCCAATCTGGATGGTCTGGGATGCAGTTTAGATATTTGTCGAGCTTATTCATAAACACATCTACGCTCACTCCTGATATATTCCTCAGATGAGCTGCAACGCATTGAATAGACGCTGCATTATCGATGCTGGGTGCGTAGTGGATTAATGTCCTGTGTGCTTTCCTTATTTTTCCTGGTATAGTTTTTGGGCACTATTAACCTACCTCTGCTTGCTCTTTCTGATATTTTTTAGTTCCATGATATTTTCTGTTATTCCTTCTATCTGTTTCCATTGCCTGAATTATCATGTAGCGTTCTCTTCTCCTTTCTAGACTATAATAATTTTAAGGATTGTAGTCTTTCCCAGTAGTCTAGGTCCTTAACTTCTTCTATTCTAGCTGTAAAGGACCTTTGTACACTCTCTATTTGTGCAATATCCTTTTGATAGTGTGGGTACCATATCATATTGCAATATTCAAGTGGACTACGAACATATGTTTTATAAAGCATAATCATGTGTTCAGCTTTTCTTGTTTTGAAGTGCCGTAACAACATTCCCATTTTTGCTTTACATTTTGCCAACAGAATTGCTATTTGATCATTGCATAACATGTTCCTATTCATCATCACACCAAGGTCTTTAACTGCTTCCTTATTTGTGATTGTCTCATTATTAGTCCCCTATATGCATATAGCTTTTCCTTCTCTGTCTCCATAATTTATTGATTCAAATTTATCAGAGTTAAATACCATCCTATTTACCTCTGCCCAATCATATACTTTGTTAAGGTCTCTTTGTAGAGTCGTTTCCTATCTTCATCACAAGTAATTTCTCTACTTATTCTTGTGTCATCAGCGAAACTACTCACTACCGAATCCTTAACATTACTGTCTATGTCTTCAATCATAATAACAAACAATATTGCAGCTAGCACCGTACCTTGTGGCACACCGGATATTACCTTGGTTTCATCCGATTCTCATCGTTTGCAATAACTATCTGTTTTCTGTTGTGTAAAAATTCTTTTAACCATCTTCCTACTTTATCTACGATATTGTGTTTTCTAATTTTCTTTGCTAATATATTATGGTCTACTTTGTCAAAGGCTTTTGCAAAGTCTAGATAAACCACATCTGTTTCATTTCCGCTTTTCATATTTTTGAATATGTTCTCACGGTGGACTAACAGTTGGGTTTGTGTACTTTTTCCGGGTACGAAACCGTGTTGTCCTATATTAAACAAATTATTTTTATTAAATGTTTCATAATATTTTTCTTCATTACCCTTTCATACACTTTCATAATATGTGATGTTAGACTCGCAGGCCTATAATTACTTGCCTCTAGTCTTGATCCACTTTTGAAAAGATAGTGTATATATGCTAATTTGTGCTCATCATAAATCTTGCCTGTATCTACACTTTGTCTTAATAATATTGCAAGTGGCTTTGCGATAGAATGAACTACTTTCTTTAACAAAATAGCAGGGACTCCATCCGGCCCTGCAGCAGCTCCATTTTTAATTTATTTCATTAATTGCCTGCACAATATCAGCTTCATTAATTTCTATGTCAGCTAAATATTCACTATTTTCTTCCCTTACTTCTATATCATTATCTTCATTATCTATTCTAGGGGTGAATTCTCTCTTATATCGTTCTGCCAGTATGTTGCAAATTTCCTTTTTTTCATTCGTTAATCTCCCTTCAATTCTCAGAGGGCCTATTTCTATTTCTTCTTTTATTCATCTTCTTCGCATATGAGTATAATAGTTTGGGGTTTTGCTTGATATTTAATAGGGTTTTTTCTTCCAAGTCCCGTTTTTCATTTTCTTTTGATTGTATAATCTTTTGTTCTGCATTTTCTATACTTACTTTTAGTTCTATAACTTTCCATGCATTTTTTTTCTTTTGCAAGACCTTTTTTCCACTTTCTGAATTTTTCTGGAACAAGATCCTTCTGTCTCTTGGTATGCATGAATGATGTTTACTTTTCTTCTTCGGTATATATTTTTCCACTATTTTCTCCAATATTTTATATAATACTCTCCGTATTACCCTTATGTCATCACTTACGAAAATGTTATCCCAATCTTTTGTTTAATTCTTCATTAATTTCTGACCATTTTATATTTTTACTGTAGAAGTTGTATTTTCCATATCCTTCCCACTTTTTCATTTCTTGCTTATCTCTATTTCACTTTGCTTTGAATGAACTGTTAATTCTATGACATTATGGTCTGAAATACTCGCATTATAAACTATTATTTCTTTAACATAATTCATCTCGTTCACAAATACTAGGTCTAAAGTATTTTCCTTTCTTGTTGGCAGGTGATTTATTTGTTGAATGTTGTATTCTAGTAGCATATCTAATAGCTTTTCAAATTGCCTCTTATCTTCTGCACTACTATTACTCTATATGTATAAGTACAACCACAATCTCCTATTCGTTCTTTCCATTCTACGAAAGGAAAGTTGAAGTCACCCAGATAGGAGAATAGTCCAGTCCTTGTTGATTTCTACATATATCATCCAATTTTTCAATTATTAAGTCAAACTCTTTAGTATTAGGAGGTCTATATATTACTATGTTCATCAATTTTCAGATTCAAATTCTACCCGTATTAGTTCACATTCTGAGTTACTATATTTCTCATATATTTTTTTTTTTTTCTTGTTTTTTTGTCTTCCCATATATTGCGGTTCCCCCTTGATTCCTAGTTTTTCTATCTGATCTATAAGTTTGGAACCCTTTTCCTTTTATTTTGATCATCATTCCCAGTCTCTTGGGAATACCAGGTTTCACTTATATTCATATATCTATTTTCTTTTCATTTTGGTTAGTTCTTCTAAGTACTCTATTTTTCTTTTTGAGTTACTCGTAACTAAACCCTGCTGCATTCATCACTATGATGGTTTGCGTGTTTTCTCCTTCATTTAATACTGGTAGTAATAAGGATTTTCCCATGTCTCTTTCCTGTTCTGTATGTTGTTCTTTTTTTCATTTCCAGAATTTCTGACATTAAAAAATCCAACTTTTCCATAATGATCTCCTTCATCATAATTATTCATTTGTGTCTGAATCTGCAATTTTCTCCGTTTTCTGCAATATCCTCTTGCATAATAAATACAGTTATTTACTCTTGAGTAGAATTTCGGAGCTGATGCTTGAAATTTTTTGCTGACACCTCTGCATATCTCATTGGTGTTTGCTTTTCTCTTTTACCTGATATTCTTGATTTCTCTCTTTATTTGTTTCTTTCTTATTTTGGATTTTATTACTTGGTTGGTTATTTATTGATTAGTGATTCATGGCTATAGGTGCATATATTTGCAATTTTTGTCGAACTTACATCCTTTCCTTCTTTTAGGTTTTACATATTTTTGGATGCAGATCTCTGCAATCATCCCCATATCCATCTAAGTATGCACATTTACCATATATTTCATAGTTTTGACATATCTTAGATGTTTGTAGTAACATCTTTTCTCCAAATCTGCAATTCCCTCTTTTCAAAAGGTGCAGATTTTGTCTTTCTTGTCTATTTTTTCCTCTTTCCTGGGCCTGTTGAAGTTTGTGGGGCCATTTTTTGAATGAAGTATCTTCCTTCTCAGGAGTGCACGGATTGATCTCCTCTTCAGTTGAGGAAGTAAACCAAATGAAAAAAAGTTATCAAGGAACTGTCTTTGTCATCAGAAAGTAATTTATCCACATTACTCAAATTCCTCTTCCTAAATTGTTTCCTGCTGGACCCCTTGCTGCTTCTTTCTTTTCTCTTGTATCAGATACAACAGAGCTATCTCCACATGAATTAAGACAGGCGTTGGACTGTGGATGTCCTCCAAACGAACATTGACCTTTTACCTGCTCATGTCACTTCTGCTTGTGCAATGTTATTTTGTGTATATTATCTGCATTTTGGTTAGTGGTG
>NC_061094.1:25395840-25410872 GCF_015104395.2 Macrobrachium nipponense | reverse complement strand
AAAGAATCAAGAAGAATTTATTTCTGGTGTTAGAAATTAATTTCTTGATGTGGTTCGGTCCCACAATAAGCTGTAGGTCCCGTTGCTAAGTAACCAATTGGTTGCTAGCCGCGTAAAAATATCTGATCCTTCGGTCCAGCTCGAGGAAAGCTGTTATTCAGCTCAGCTCAGCGGTCTGATAAACTAAGATAGACTTAACTTAGAACCCACTGAGATGTAACAAAATCTAGGCGCGCGCGCGACACAATCAATATTCCGGTATTAAGGGCCCAGACACTGAACGACTGTCCTTACCGACGAGCGCACCACTATTCAGACCAAGGTCTAGAGCAGTGGTTTCCAACCTTTGGCACTTTTGAGGAACCCCTGAGACAATTTTCTCATCCAAAGGAACCCCAATATGTATATATGTGTGTGTGTGTGTGTGTAATAATTTACTTTAGTAACACAGGAAAAAATCTCGCACGATAGTTACGATAAAATAAATTATAAGACACGATTCGCACGGCATATTCAACGAAGAAAAATATATACTTGTAAATAACAAAAAATAAAATAAAAACGTGAATTTTCACGGAACCCCTGGCGATCGTTCACGGAACCCTAACGTTCTCCGGAATCCCGGTTGAGGATGGCTGGTCTAAAGAGCTAAAGAGTATAGGATTCAGGACAGTATGAACGATCTCCGCACCGATTTCAGTCTTGAACAAAGATTTTCTCTCTGGAAGATATGGCATCATCTCTAGAAGAGACGTTCGCGATCGTTATATCAGCAGACAAAACACATACATTGAACGACCCGTGTATGACAGAAACAAGTCGCAAGCCAGCAACTAGTCGTGACAGATTGCCGCTGAGATCGTTCAGCACCACGAAACTCCGCCCACTTTTGCATTCAGAAAGCGCAAACACAATGTTTTTGCGAACGATACGGACAGTCGTTCATACAATCATACAATGGGACCCTTTATACCAAACAAAATCGAACAAAACTGATTCGAAAAACTCCTCACTGCGACGAAGTTACACCGGGAAAATATAGTATTTAATAATGAAGGTGGAAAACCACAATGAAAACCCTACTAAATTCGACCATCGAGGAAGGACGATTTTGTAACATACAAGACACTGCCTGTCACAATTAGCACAATCCCATTTCTATTGAAAAAAAAGAAAAGAAATGGAACAGCGCTACATAGAGTCATTTTTTCACAAAAGGCTGAACTAAACCTCAATGAAGTTAATGTTAACTATTCAATAACAAAACAAACATAAGAAACACACTCAGCAGATTTACTCATTCAATATATATGTTGTCAAGGAAACAAAATTATATGATATAAATACACACACACACACACACACACACAACACACACACATATATATATATATATATATATATCATGTATTAAACGTAATTGGCATTGCTTTTGCTTTATTTTTATCTCAGCCTTGTTACTGCTTTTTGTTATATTTGTTGTATATAAAATTAGCGTAAGGAAATTAGTTTTTAAGGTTTTAGTTTTAAGCTTTACTTTGGTCTCGGCTGAGCGTCAAGCGAACTGCTTGTTAAACCTCCTCCCGCTGTTAAATGTTTGTGAGCATCTTATTAATGCTAGTTTTTTTGTTTTGTTTATCTTTTGAGTGGTTGGTGAAAAGGACACCAGTGAGGATATTGGAGAGGCGCGACTTTTTCCCGACAACAGTTCGGGCTCGCTATTCTCCCCGCATGGTTGTGCAGCTGGCTTATTTTTCTGAATCGCCCTTCGAAGGATTTGTCGTCATCAGTATTGAAGGCGCAGGGGCATTTCTGCCATCTGCGGTGACTTACCCCCTTACTGTGTGTACTTTCCTGCGGGCTCTGATATCGGCGCTGGATCCCAAACGAGTGGACGTGGGAGGGACATCACTGTTTGCCTACGACTTCCTTCTGAGCTGCAGCGGTGGGGGCATTGAGGCCCGTGAAGGTGCAAGTAGGGCGGTTGCTACCAGGTAGGGAATTTCCCTTGTGTTTTTGGTTGGGAGCACGACAGACTCCTTCCCCATGGTATTGGTGACCTGGGTAGCTGCACGCCCTTCAGATAGCGGAGTATTGGCCTGATACGTGGCATTCAGTGGATGTAAGAGATCACGGCTCCCTCTGTATTTCGGCCTACAGCAAGGCAACTGTTTAGCCTGAATCGTTTGGGCATCCATTCATCCCTTATTCAGTGTGAGAGCTCTTCCCGAGTATTCTTTTTCCTTATTTGACTCTCGTATAGTGAGTCGTTCGAGATTGTTGGCATTTTCTTATTGCCACTTTATATTTATATATATATGCCAGTCTTTTGTTTGTATATCTTGTCACGAGTGATGCTATAATTTTCGTTATTTCTTGTGGGTATTGTATATCAATTAATATGTTGGATATTTTTTATATTTAAGATTTAGTTTATATTTGTAGGTAGGAGAATTAAGTTTTCCCCCTGTTGGTCTCTTACTTCTTTCCTCTCTGTTTAGTTATAGGTATTGGTTTATATTTATGTTGATGTTGGGCCCATTTTGCTAATTTATGCAGTATATTTCTCTTATTTTCTGTCTAGGGTTTAGTGTTAGTGTTTAGGAACTCCTAAGGGAGTAGTAAGGACTAAGCTGTGTCCTGTATAGTCACAAGGCTGACTTTAATTTTTTTTTGCTTTGATTGTTAATAAATGTTGTTGAGTTTTCCTGTGTGTTTTTGTCTCCGCTGACTGAATTTATCTGGATACTTGGTAAGATCACTGTCCTCTCTATTCTTGTGCAAAAGAACTTGCACCCCGGCCCAACAAGGGTCATAACATATTTTTGAGACCGTGACAGGATAGAGAGCTCGGGGTATCCGGTATTTGGTCAGTGGAGCGACACTCAGGTGGACGCTTTCAGTATTTGTTTACTGTTTTTGACTGTTTTTGCCTTCCCTTCCCCCTGAATTATTTGTGTTAAAATGGCAGAGTTTATTTTTGACCCAGCTGAGTTTTTGGGGTCGGCTGATTGTCTTAAGCACTTACCAGTGTTAAACAAAAAACATTTAATTGAATGTGCTAAGGTTGTTGGGTGTTCCACTGAGTCAGTGGACACTAAGAAGGAAATATTGGTGGCGGTTAGGGATAAGGTCAACCAGGACTTGGCAGAGGCTGAGCATTTAGTTAGTGATAGGGAGAGTGATATGGATAGTATTGGTGAAGGGAGTATGAATGATTTAGAAGAGGATAGTGTGAGTGTGAGAGCTGGCCTAACCCTGTTCGAGGATCCTCCTCGTACAGGTACCATTTATAAGGGTCCTGCAAACTTACTTAATGTGTCAAATAATCCTTTCTTGCCCCCCCCTAATTCGGTGCCAGTTGAACCCCTGGCCCCTGTTAATGCTTTGGGTGACTCCAAGGAGGAGGTGGAATACAAATTAATTTGCAAAAGAATTGAGTTAAGGAAGATTGAATTTGGAGGAGAACGAGCGGGCAAGGCGACATGAGTTGGAGATGGCTAACCTTAATTTGCAGATGGCAAGGTTACAGGGGACCAATATGGCCAGTTCCCCTAAAGTAAATTTTCAGGATAGGTTCAATCTAGGTGCGGCACTTAAATTAGTGCCTGTATTTGATGAACAAAATGTCCCTGAGTTCTTCAAGGCATTTGAGCGTGTGGCCACCCGATTGTCCTGGCCCACAGAGATGTGGACGGTTCTAATCCAATGTAGGTTAGTGGGCAAGGCAATTCGGGTATACAATGCCTTGGAGGAGGGAGTAGCCCGGGACTACCAAAAAGTGAAAAGCTTGATTTTGAAAGCTATAGACCTGGATCCCTGAGGCCTACCGCCTCAGATTTCGGAATTTTTTTTTTACTATATGAAACACCCTGCACAGTCCTAATTCGTAGAATTTGCACGTGTCAAGGAGGAACAGTTCGACGACTGGCTGAAAAGTCGTCAGGTAGTGACTTTTGCTGCGTTACGTGAACTGATGCTCCTTGAGGAGTTTAAGAAGGCCTGCAGCAGGGAGTTAAGGGTCCACCTTGAGGAGGTAAAGGCCATGAAATTGAGTAGTGCCGCTCAATTAGCGGATGAGTTTGTGTTAACTCACCGTTCAGGTAGTGGCAATTTTAATTATAAGGTCTTGAATAATCCCTCATCTCGTTCCCATAGTGGTGGTAGGAGAGTTGAAACCCCCCTTGTTGACTCCCAATATCTCTAAGAATATTAATGTTACTAATTCCTTTTCAGGTGGTAGGGATATTGGTAGAGTCCAAGGAGGTCCTCCTCCCCCTAGAGTTTTTGTTAATAGAGACTTCCCAAATGGGGGAAATAACAGGATAAATAATAACGGAAACAGAGGATCAGGCCGTAGAGGAACATGTTTCTGGTGTAATAAGCCAGGGCATTTCCAAAGCCAGTGTAATGCTCGTAGGCGGTACCTAGAGCGTAATAATCAAAGTCCTGTAGCATTAGTTAATGATAGGTCAAATGTTAGAAGTAGTAGTTCGTAGACAGATCTGTAGTAGATAGTGGTAGTTTAGGAATAGTAGTAAGTCTGATGCTCCTAATCCTCAATTGTGACTCAAATATGACAAATATGTATGGCCTGGAAAATTGATTTTTGACTCTTGTGTTCTCCAGGTGAAGTTTTTTAGGGACACCGGTTCTGCCCGGTCATTGGTCATGAAGAGGGCACTGAATGGTTCTGAGATATATACTGGAAATTTTGTATTATTGGGAGGTTTCCCAGACTCGATTGTGTCGGCTCCTTTTGGTTAATGTCCGCATGTCTTTTTCCAGGGTATGATCGCATCACTGAGTTGGCTGTGGTGGATAGTCTACCTGTCCCGGGTATTGATGGTATCCTGGAAATGATATGCTGGATAGTGAAGGACGGAGATTTTCCCTTTATTATCTGTAAATGCTAGTCCCGTGGCTGTAATTACTCGGTCTGCAGCAAAAGCTGTTAGGTTACTTGATGTGGATAATGATGATGACTAATGTTAAGTAGTGTAGAGTTAGATGTAGTACGGCCCGGGTCAGTAGAGAGTAGTGGTAATAATACAGTAGTTAATGATATGAAACTTGATTGGAACAGAGCTGCTTTTATTAAAGCTCAAAAAGATGAGTTTAATTTTGACTTGGGCGATGTTGAGGATCTGACTAAACCTAGGTTTGGAGTTGTAAGGGGCTTATTATATAGGTTTAGTCGTCCCGCATCTGATAATTTGAATAAAACTGGTAGAGTGGAACAGATTGTGGTACCTTCTCAATTCAGAAATTCTATTTTGGAATTAGCTCATACCAATTTTTTTTTCAGGTCATTTGGGTGTGTTAAAAACTTTCCACAGCTTGGCTAGGTATTTTTGGTGGCCCGGAATTAAATTGAGTGTGAAGCAGTTTATCAGAGAATGTGAGACTTGTCAGGTTATGGGTAAACCTAATCGGGATCCCTAAAGCCCCGTTGCATCCCATACCTGCCATAGGTGAACCATTTTCTGAGTTAGTAATTGATGTTGTAGGTCCCTTACCTAAGACTAAAACAGGTTTCGTATATTATTAAACTATCATGGATAGAGCCTCTCGTTTTCCTGAAGCTATACCTATGAGGCGTATTACTTACCAAAGTTGTTTTCGAAAAACTTATTGATTTCTTTTCCAGGTATGGTCTCCCTCGTGTAATTCAGACCGACTGCGGGACGAATTTCACGAGTAAGGTATTTAGGGGTAAGTGTGCTGAACTGGCCATTCAGCACATTACCAGCGTACCTTATCACCCAGAGAGTCAAGGTGTGGTGGAAAGATTCCACCAAACCCTCAAGTCTGTCCTGAAGAAACATTGTTATGATAATGGTAGTGATTGGGACAAAGCCCTCCCTTTTGTGCCCTCTTTGCTATCAGGAGCCACCCTAACTCTTCTACTGGAGTAGCTCCTTTGAGTTGGTATTTGGGCACAAGGTTCGCGGTCCATTGGAAATTGTTTTGAAATGCTCGAATCAAACCGGAAGGGTGAAATAAAAGTTGGAAGGTTTGTGGAAGACTTGAAGGGCAAAATGATTAGTGCTTGGAAGTTTGCCAGGGAAAATTTGGAACGATCACAGTTGGTAATGAAAGGTAATTTTGACAAAAAGGTAAAGGTACGTTCATTTGAACCTGGGGAGCTAGTGCTGGTGTTGAGTATGGACCCAGATAGTTTTCTAGAACCAAGATATAAGGGCCCTTGGAAGGTTCTGAGGAAACTGTCAGAGTTTAACTATGAAATTGAGGCCCCCGGTTCAAGCCGTAAGTGTAGAGTATTTCACATTAACAGGCTGAAACCTTATCATGGTAAGCAAGGTGATCCATTAGCGATCTGTACGAGCCTGTGTCTGTGGTAGTGGATGTGCCTCCAGAGGACTCAGATGAGTTAGGGTGTCAGGTTCCTTCAGATGCATTGGGTGAAAATATGCAAAATTTGGGAAATGTTGCAAAGTAGTTTAGATCATTTAGATGTTGACAAACGGAAGGATGTGCTTAATTTAATTTATTCCTTTTCAGATCTTTTTCAGGATGCTCCAGGTAGAACAAATATTTAAATCATGACGTTGATGTAGGTGGTGCTTCCCCTGTGAAGCAAAGTCCTTACCGGCTGAATCCAGTAAAATTGGATTTGGTCAGTAAGGAGATAGAGTACATGTTGAAGCATGACCTTATTCAACCATCTGTGAGTCCCTGGAGTTCTCCTATCGTATTAGTAAAAAAAGCAGACGGTAAGTTCCGCATGTGCGTGGACTACCGCAAAGTGAACAAAAATACTAAAAATGATTCGTTTCCACTCCCTCGTATTGATGATTGTTTGGATCGGATTGGTTCTGCCAAATTTTATTACTAAGTTGGATCTTTTGAAAGGTTATTGGCAGGTTCCATTATCCGATCGAGCTCGTGAAATATCAGCATTTGTCACTCCAGTTTTGGCCTATACGAGTGTAAGGTTATGCCATTTGGAATGAAAAATGCAGCTTGTACTTTTCAGAGGCATGAATAGGGTAATTTGTGGTTTGGAAGGAACGAAATTTATATCGATGACTTGGTAGTATATAGTAATGACTGGGATACCCACATGCTAAGGTTACGTAAGGTTTTTGAAGCTCTTAGGTCTGCGGACTTGTTGTTAATTTGGCCAAGTGCGAATTGGGCCAGGCCAAGGTTTGGTTATTTGGGTCACGAGGTTGGTTTGGGTCAGGTGGCTCCGAAACAAGCTAACCTCGAGGCAATTATAAGTTTGAAAAGGCCAAGTAATGTTAGAGAGGTAAGAAGGGTGCTGGGCATGACGGTTATTACCGCCGTTTTCGTGCGTAATTACTCAGATCTTGCTCAACCTCTTACTACTTTATTAGAAAAAGAAAAGGTTCTTGTGGTCTGATCGTGTGAAGAATCTTTTAATAAACTTAAATCTGTGCCTAATTACTAACCCTATTTTGACTTCCCCAGAGTTTTCAAAAACCTTTTATTATCGCGGTAGATGCCAGTGATGTCGGGATTGGAGGGTCCTTTTCCAACGGAAGGAGGACGGTGTTCATCCTGTATCTTACTATAGTAAGAAGCTTCTGGCGGCGGAAAGGCTTACTCCACCATTGAAAAGGAAGCTCTTTCTTTGGTCCGCGCTCTTAACCATTTCAAACCTTATGTGACGAATTTTTCTTTTCCGGTTGAGATTTGGACGGACCACAATCCTTTGGTTTTCATTGAGCGGATGAAGGGAGCCAACCAGAGGATTTTGCGTTGGGCCCTATTTCTGCAGGAATTCAACCTTATTATTAAACACGTAAAAGGGACAGACAATAAAATTCCTGACGCCCTTTCTAGGACTTAGTGTGCTTGCCTGATCCTTCTCGTACGCTGCTCTGCTCGTTCTCCAATTAGGTGTATGAAAAAAAAAAAATTTCTTTTGAATGTAGTATAGTTTAAGTAATATTTCAAGAGTTGTTTTTTGTAGATTTAGTAAGTTTCTGTAAGGTTTCTATGAGTGGTATACACTCTTTATTATGTTATAATGGTTCATGATTCCTAACGAATGATTGATTTGTCCCGGTATACTAAGAATTTTGATTTGATTTATTTATATGACTTTTTGAACTATATTGTTGGTGAGCTGTAGGTTAAAGTGTATGCCTGTGTGTGTCTAAGTTTATTTAGGTTAAGCTAGGTAAGATGGTTTCCTTAGATTTGATGATTTGTGTCTGTTATGATCCTGTTTAAATTATTGGTATTATGATATGTCTGTCTTTTGCCATGCTTTGACTTTGGGTTCAGAGTATGGTATTATCATTGAGCTTTAAAATAATGGTAAGCTATATAAAGCATTTGGTTTGTATTCTCTCGTGGTATATTCTATTATTGATATTTTAACACAATTTGGTTTCAGGTTTATTGTTCTATTATTGTATGTTTGCCTGTTATTGGTTGTCTTTATTGTTCTTTCCTTACAGGTTTGTTTATACCACAGTAGTATAAAAAAAAAAAAAAAATTATTTTTGCTGAAAAATTTTTTTTTTTCTTCGGGGAGGAAGGTATCATGTATTAACGTAATTGGCATTGCTTTTGCTTTTTTATCTCAGCCTTGTTACTGCTTTTTGTTATATTTTGTTGTATATAAAATTAGCGTAAGGAAATTAGTTTTTAAGGTTTTAGTTTTAAGCTTTACTTTGGTCTCGGCTGAGCGTCAAGCGAACTGCTTGTTAAACCTCCTCCCCGCTTGTTAAATGTTTGTGAGCATCTTTATTAATGCTAGTTTTTTTGTTTGTTTATCTTTTGAGTGGTTGGTGAAAAGGACACCAGTGAGGATATTGGAGAGGCGCGACTTTTTCCCGACAACGGTTCGGGCTCGCTATTCTCCCGCATGGTTGTGCAGCTGGCTTATTTTTCTGAATCGCCCTTCGAAGGATTTGGTCGTCATCAGTATTGAAGGCGCAGGGGCATTTCTGCCATCTGCGGTGACTTACCCCTTACTGTGTGTACTTTCCTGCGGGCTCTGATATCGGCGCTGGATCCCGACAGAGTGGACGTGGGAGGGACATCACTGTTTGCCTACGACTTCCTTCTGAGCTGCAGCGGTGGGGGCATTGAGGCCCGTGAAGGTGCAAGTAGGGCGGTTGCTACCAGGTAGGAATTTCCCTTGTGTTTTTTGGTCGGGAGCACGACAGACTCCTTCCCCATGGTATTGGTGACCTGGGTAGCTGCACGCCCTTCAGATAGCGGAGTATTGGCCTGATACGTGGCATTCAGTGGATGTAAGAGATCACGGCTCCCTCTGTATTTCGGCCTACAGCAAGGCAACTGTTTAGCCTGAATCGTTTGGGCATCCATTCATCCCTTATTCAGTGTGAGGAGCTCTTCCCGAGTATTCTTTTTCTTATTTACTCTCGTATAGTGAGTCGTTCGAGATTGTTGGCATTTCTTATTGCCACCTACTATATTTATATATATATGCCAGTCTTTGTGTATATCTTGTCACGAGTGATGCTATAATTTTCGTTATTTCTTGTGGGTATTGTATATCAATTAATATGTTGGATATTTTTTATATTTAAGATTTAGTTTATATTTGTAGGTAGGAGAATTAAGTTTTCCCCCTGTTGGTCTCTTACTTCTTTCCTCTCTGTTTAGTTATAGGTATTGGTTTATATTTATGTTGATGTTGGGGGGCCATTTTGCTAATTTATGCAGTATATTTCTCTTATTTTCAGTCTAGGGTTTAGTGTTAGTGTTTAGGAACTCCTAAGGGAGTAGTAAGGACTAAGCTGTGTCCTGTATAGTCACAAGGCTGACTTAATTTTTTTTTGCTTTGATTGTTAATAAATGTTGTTGAGTTTTCCTGTGTGTTTTTGTCTCCGCTGACTGAATTTATCTGGATACTTGGTAAGATCACTGTCCTCTCTATTCTTGTGCAAAAGAACTTGCACCCCGGCCCAACAAGGGTCATAACAATATATATATATATATATATATATATATATATATATATATATATATATATATATAGATATTATATATACATATATATAACTATATATATATACATATATATATACATATATATACACATATATACATTATATATATACATATATATACATTTATATATATACATATATATATATATATATATATATATATATATATATATATATATATATATAAACATACAGATGTATATACATATATATATATATTCATATATATATATATATATATATATATATATATATATATAGTAAGTATTATGGAGGATTTCAATATGATCCTTGTCCCCTCTAAGGATTGGCTGCTGAGGATGTTAATCTTCCGATTTCAGCAATTTCTTCTGGGGGTGAGGTTGCGAGCCCCATGCCCCTTTTCCATCAGGCTTGGGTACCATCCTCCACACCCGACTACACACCAAGTACTACATGATTTCCCAAACGTTATTTTAGGAAGCGAGACTACGCTGTTTCCCTCCCATGTATTGACTTATAGAATTTGGGCCAAAGGCCAAGCGCTAGGACCTACGAGGTTGTTCAGCGCTGAAAAGGAAACGGACAGTAAGAAGGTCTGAAAGGCGTAACAGATGGAAAACCTCGCAGCTGCACTGTGAAACAACTGTTAGGGAGGGTGGATTAAGTATATCTTAGTTTTACCAGCCCACTGAGCTGATTAACAGCTCTCCTAGGGCTGGCCAGAAGGATTAGATATTTTTATGTGGCTAGGATCCAATTGGTTACCTAGCAACGGGACCTACAGCTTATTGTGGGATCCGAACCACACTATATCGAGAAATGAACTTCAAACACCAGAAATAAATTTCTCTGATTCCGCGTTGGAGGGAGGGTGGAAAATCAGATGGAAGAAGAGAAGTATGAACGGAGGTATATAAAAAAAGGAATGAAATAGGTTGCAGCTAGGGGGCCTAAGGGACGCCGCAAAGAACCTTAAGCAATGTCTACAATGCACCTTTCTTTCCCTCCCATGGGAATGAACAATGACATCTGCCTGCGAAGCGGAAAGCGCTTACCTATTAAGATAGATGGATATAGATTAAGCCAGCTTGCGCTGTAAGTTGCTCTAGCTTTTCAGCAGCCCGTAATCCTTACCTATCAGAATAGAATAAAACACCTTAAAATTAGTCTTGAAATGAAATGCCAACATCCTTTACACATTCAACTTTTTTCTTGTCAAAAAAAAAAAAAAAAAAAAAAAACAAAAAAAAACAAAACAGAATTAAGGAAAGAAAAACAAAAAAATCTGGTAAATGAAATTCAATTTCTGATCCGGCAATAAGCAAGTCTGTGAGATCAATCATTCAGCGGCCGGTCCTCACCCATCCAATTGCCCAAACAAAGGTTACAAACTCCGCCCCATGGACAGAACTTGACTGAAACAAGAAATATCGAAGAGGCCATCTGCATTTTTCAATCGTCGAAGAACTCTTCCAATTTTATAAGCTGAATTCAATTTCCGACAAGTGCCGAATATATCACAACTTTCGGACCGGCGTTTGGGCCGAGGTATTATTGATGACTTCAAAAGGTCACCTTCGCCTTGCATTAAATGAAACCCACCTATCACTCGGCAGCGACGCTATACGCAGACCTCCTAAAAGTTGCTCGTACCAAAAGGGCATAGTATAGTTACCGCGTAATTTCCGAAATTATGGTGCCTCAAGTAGTTCAGTTTGTCCTGAGCTTCATATAAACCACAGTATACTCAGGTGGGGACATAATTCTCAAAAGAACAATTTATTGTACTTTTCCACACACAATTTTTTTCTTTTATCAGTCTCTATCGAAACTAATAACATTGTCAAATACAGAGGTACAACTCCCATCTTCGCGTAAACAATGGTCCGAGTCGTTATCTATCCCCATTATGACCAAAATTAAAAAAACAAAGTGGAAAAATCATCCCGATGGAAGATGTAGAATAGCTTTTAAAACGAGGGAGTGCTATAGAAATTAGGGAGCATTTCAAGCGCTCCGACGGGGAAGTATGAGACGGCGTGGCCAGACGGGTGCCACGTCTCCTGCAGAGAAAAACAATCCTTCTCCAATTCATGGGAAAGTAACAGTATAATAATCTGATAATCTGTTGCCATAGAATAAGTGGAAACCTGCGGGAGGCAACGAATGCACGGTCGTAAACAGACAAATTAGTCTAGTCAAATTGGTAAACAAATGCTAACACCAAACGTTGGTCCAAGCAAAGAAGAATGGCTATTTAAGTTGACTAGCAACAGATCTCGAAGAAAATGATCAGGATCAAAAGTGATACTTCAGTTCACAGAAGCAGATTTGGCCATTCTGATATGCATGATAAAAAACATAGACTGGTTATTTGAAATGCCAAACTGCTGAACCTTTAATGCCCAAAATGAAGTTCAAATAGCTGAACTTTTAATGCCAAAAATGAAGTTCAAATAGCAAAGTTGTATATGCCAGACTCAAAACCATCCAAGACCCAATACTTCTGGAAACTGCCACTACTGCCAGAAAATACCAATAAAAATAACCACAAATATAGTTAATAATACACTGACAACTTTAAACCCTCAAATTTTGTTGAAAATTTAAATTTCGGTGAAAGGCGAATCCATTAAATGTTCATTCTCCAACTCGCGATAAAACCTAATTATTAAGATGAAGTATTCCATCTAGCACGTAACCTAACGTCATCTCCATTACTATCCTCATCAGGAACAGTCAAACAAGCGCTATAGTCAACATTCTTATTCCACAGGGATGTTTCGGCTTCAACACCAATCCATTTTCGACCTAAAATAGAGGCAAATCACCAATACTTAACATTTTCTAATAATAAAATACAATTCAAAGAAAGTTCACACTCGAGAATAATTTTTTTAAACTGTGTTACCATAAAAAACACACTACTCAGAAAAGAAAACATAGTGACTTAAAACTAGTAGTACTACAGCCTGACAAAGGACACGGTGTAGGTAATTCAAACAGCAAGGATTACATTGATAAAAGTTATATACACTTATGACAAATAAATTTAAGAAAAGCCACTGCAGACCTTATCATAAGAATATCCTAAATGAGGATAAAATAAACAAGTCGTTAACTTTTTGACGAAGAATACTACCAGTTATACAAATGGTTTTTCTCCCACTATTCTATAAGGAATACCGAAGATCCATAAGCCTAACGCACCCTTACGACCAGTAGTTCCATCTAATACCCGTCAAATAATTTAGCGAAATTCTTAGTAGCCGTTTTAAATACTATAACGGACGCTATTTATTCTCTATAAAATTAATTAGAATTAATTCATTATTCAAAGCATGTGAATATAGCTCACAATTATCTTTATGCAGTTTTGATCATTATTAATGAACATACCTCTTTGTAAAACCATTGACATTGCAGTGAATGAAATGTATAAGGATGGGAACTCTTTCGACATTCGCCTTGAAATAAGTTCAAAAACACTATAGGAGAAGACATGCAGACATGTACTTCATGTTTAATGATGAGTTGTATTTACAAGTAGATGTGGTAGCAATGGGTAGCCAAATTTCAGGTATTTTTGCTAATTTGTCTTTAGGTTTACATGATTGAAAGTGGTTGGAGGACTGCCCGTCACCTTTTTAACCTTTGCTCGATAAGCGATTTGTAGATGATCCTATTTCAATTTTTGAAAATTAACACCAGTTATAGTTACTTCATTACCTAAATAGCAAACATGAAATATGAACGTTACTTTAGATAGGGAAGTGAATAAGATGCCATTTTTGGATATTGTCATTGACAAATCCGAGAGTTCATTCTCTGTTTACAGAAAACCTACTTTTTCAGGATTAGATTTTGTTTTTTCAGTTTAACTGCCCCAAACATTTCATATTAAATACAATTAATACCTTAAATCTACAGGGCTTATAATTTTATGATCCATTTCACTTTTGTTTCATGAACAGAGTTAATTCTTGG
Organism: Macrobrachium nipponense; assembly: GCF_015104395.2. Taxonomy (NCBI): domain Eukaryota; kingdom Metazoa; phylum Arthropoda; class Malacostraca; order Decapoda; family Palaemonidae; genus Macrobrachium; species Macrobrachium nipponense. The sequence continues at coordinate 25,396,923 of NC_061094.1, read as the reverse complement.
TGCAAATAATGGTTACCCGACCAATTTGGTCTTTAGACATACTAGGCTACTTCTGAAAAGTGTTTACAATCCAAAGTGCCAGGTGTTACAGTTCCTAAACTAGTTTTTTACTGTAAACTGCTTTACATTGGTAAATCAATTTAGTAACTCGAGATACTGCTTGGGTAGCTGTTAACCACGGATTGCTTATAATTATATGCATGTTTAGTATGATTTTCACAATAAAAAAGCTTAAACCGTTTCAAAGATAAACTGCTTGATTTATTGCGTTCGGTATTGTTTACTATTATGCATGCCCCAACTGATAAGTGGGATATAATATTTGGTAGTTCCATAAAGGAGCTAAATCGAGATAATGCCACCATGCGGGGGGGGGGGGGATCAGTCTTTAGAACCTAAATATATTCACAAACTTAAACCACAAGAAAGATCAGTCTTTCTTTCCATTATTTTTGTTTGTTTTGACGTTGCATGGAACCAGTGGTTATTCAGCAACGGGACCAACGGCTTTGCGTGACTTCCGAACCACGTCGAGAGTGAACTTCTATCACCAGAAATACACATCTCTCACACCTCAATAGAATGCCCGAGAATTGAACTCGCGGCCACCGAGGTGGCAGGCGAACCACCGACCACGCCACTGAGGCGCTCTTTCCATTATCGATCGTCTTACTGATTTTCTATCCGCTCTCGCTTTCCAGTCATTAGGCTAATTTATCTGTTGTGCTTTTTTTCCTTTTCCTGCCTTTTCTTCTCTTTCTTTAATGTTTCTTAGTCCTGTGTTTTTGTTTGATGTCTTTTATTTCTCTCGTCTTGAGTTTGTTTTTCTTAGTTTTATTGGCTATTGTAATTCACAGTTTTATTAGTTTCAAGTCACTATGTTTTTCTTTTCAGAGTAGTGTGTTTTTTATGGTTAGCTACTTCTTTGATTAGTATAAAATTTCAAGTGGTGGTGTTTTGCCTCTATTCTAGGTCGAAAATGGCTTAATTAAGCCTCTAAGTCCCAGTAGAATAAAAATATTATAAAGCTTATTCTCAAATGATTGTTAACGTTATATTTTTCTTAGAAAATTTGGTACAATA